>NC_092115.1:29444595-29732095 GCF_045679555.1 Salvelinus alpinus | reverse complement strand
TACTCTTTCTCCCCCTTTCTCAGCTCTTTAGCTGTACTCTTTCTCCCCCTCTCTCAGCTCTTTAGCTGTACTCTTTCTACCCCTCTCTCAGCTCTTTAGCTGTACTCTTTCTCCCCCCTCTCTCAGCTCTTTAGTTGTACTCTTTCTCCCCCTCTCTCAGCTCTTTAGCTGTACCCTTTCTCCCCCCTCTCTCAGCTCTTTAGCTGTACTCTTTCTCCCCCCTCTCTCAGCTCTTTAGCTGTACTCTTTCTCCCCCCTCTCTCAGCTCTTTAGCTGTACTCTTTCTCCCCCTCTCTCAGCTCTTTAGCTGTACTCTTTCTCCCCCTCTCTCAGCTCTTTAGCTGTACTCTTTCTCCCCCTCTCTCAGCTCTTTAGCTGTACTCTTTCTCCCCCTCTCTCAGCTCTTTAGCTGTACTCTTTCTCCTCCCTCTCTCAGCTCTTTAGCTATACTCTTTCTCCCCCCTCTCTCAGCTCTTTAGCTGTACTCTTTCTCCCCCTCTCTCAGCTCTTTAGCTGTACTCTTTCTCCCCCCTCTCTCAGCTCTTTAGCTGTACTCTTTCTCCCCCCTCTCTCAGCTCTTTAGCTGTACTCTTTCTCCCCCCTCTCTCAGCTCTTTAGCTGTACTCTTTCTCCCCCCTCTCTCAGCTCTTTAGCTGTACTCTTTCTTTTCACTATTTTCCATTCCTCAGCTGTTTACTCACTTCACTCGTTTTTAGCTTTGTGTTATCATAATTGTTTCATGACTTGTTCCATCATGTAATGTTTTGGAAGTCTCATCATTTTACTGGTTTCATCTTTTCCCTCCTCCTCTCTTCTTCATTCGGTCTCCAGCTCTTCTCTTGTCCTATTGTCCAGCAGATCCTCACTTAGGGTTCTTTCTCTCTCTTTTCCTCAGTCTTCTCCACCCCTCCTCTCATCCCCCTCTTCTCTCATTGCTGTTTGGCCTTATCTCTCTTTTAGCAGGAGCTTATTGATATTTCCCTCTCCCCCCTCCTCCTTCCTCCCCCCACCACGGTCGTTCCGTTTAATATACAGAGCACGCTTTCATCATATGAGCCTTTCTTCACCTGTAGCTTTGACAGACAGGTCGCCCCTTCTCCCTCTGCGTCCATATCGATCCCGGTGGTGGGTGCAGGAGAGGAAGGAAAGCAGAGAGAGAGAGAGAGTGAGAGAGCACCCTCAGGACAGTGGTGGTAGAGCAGACACACAGAGGTGGGGAACGAGGATAGATGGAGGAGGGAAGTGGTGGACCATGGGGAGTATAGAGGGAGAGACTGAAAGGCCTGCTTCTGTTGAGGGAGGGAGGGAGGGAGGGAGGGAGGGAGGGAGGGAGGGAGGGAGGGAGGGAGGGAGCACAATGAGTTGGAGGCGGTTTGTCGGTGAGACCCAGTCTGTCCTTGAAAACGTTTATCCCACTTAAAAGTCTGTATCTAAATGATCTATTTCCAGTCTACCCGGTGAGCCATGTCTATGTGGGAGGGTCCAGGTGACTGTCAGTTGTTCCTCTGAGTTAATTACACTGTAGTCTGGTGGCGGTAGAGAATGGACAGAACGGACAGAACGGACAGGCCATAAAGGAGCTGGAAGAAAAACATAGATAGAAAGGAAGAAGAAAACTTTGGGGAAAGCTACAGTGCAGCTCTGCAAATTGCAAGTTGTGAATGTAAGATGAAAGGATGAAGGGAGAGAAGAGAAGGAGAAGAGAGCTGGGGAACGGGAGGAGAGGAGAGGGGTCCATAAGCCCCTGGATGATGAGAGACAGCGAGAGAGAGTGAGGCTGACTCTCCCAGGAAAGCTTTGACAGGTTTCAGAAGTGGGGGAGCCTGCAGCTAGAAGTGTCTGCTCTGCCTGCACCCTTAGGAGCGGCTGCGAGGGGTTGCCAGGGAAAATGTGATTGGGAATATTATGAGGGTTAAGACAAAGAAAACAGAAGAAAGTGTTCAGGATGAATGTGTTTCCCCCCTTATGTCACAGCAGGTAACTGAAAGTCACAAAACTCCAGGATGATCTTTGTGTTTTTCTGACAATAGCAAGTTTATGACAAATAGGTATATTAATTAGCTGGTCCTCCATGAACTGCCAGTCTCTTCTGTAACGATTTTAGAATAATTTTTTTATATATTTTTTAATACATATACAAATATTTAAAAAGCATCACAAAATCAAGTTAATTACCAACAATAAAATAACATCAGTCTCAGAGCACTCACTTCTGTTGCGGCAAATTTAAATGTGTATTATCATGAACTCCTGGGTGTGAAATTAAAAGAGAAGTAAATAGAACAGATAAATACATCAAATAAAAATAAAAAAACAGGATCAACTTTTCCCCTTTACAAACAGCTTAGCATTGGTGTTGTATGTGTAGAGAGGGAGAGAGAGATAGCCTGCAGAGAGCATCATCCACCCTGCCAAAATAAAGATGAGCTGGGGCCTGTGCTGGGGCCTGTAGTAAAGCAGACGTCTGCCATGGCGGAGGCCCCTGAGATCTAATCAGAGTGCTTAATATCCCCCACAGCCAGGAGACCTTGGCCCCTCCGCCCCGCCGCCCAGCCCAGACTGGCCCCAGCCCTGCTCAGCCTCATTCACTCAGTCGGCCTAGACTCACACAGCCAGAAAAGACCACAAAGTTGGATTCCTCGTATTCGCGCACTCTCTCTCTCTCTTTCTCTCACTCGCGCACACACTTGTTTTTTCACTCGCTCTCCCTGTCTTTCACTGTCTCTATCATTCACTCTCTCTTTCTTGCTCTTTCCGTCTCTCTCACTCTCTCTCGACAGACACTCTGCCTGCAATGCTTTCAGCTTTCATTGTACACTTATGCATGATGCCGGTGAATGAATGCTGAGTTATGCATTGATGCCCTAGCTGTGCCAAGCTGATGCAACTTGTGTCTTGTTCAGGGCCGCGGGAAAACGTGTGGCGAGGCGGCATTTGCCACATCACTTTTCAATCAGGTGTGGCAGCGCCATACCACTTTTGATTTAGTTGAATATAATATATTGAGTGTTGAAAGAGGGCATACTAACAACAGTAGCTGCATAGGCAGGTTGGTTGTGCACAATTATGCTGCAAAACAGATAGGGTTGGCTATCTGTAAATTATATTTTTCTCCAATGTTTATTGATAACATAAATACATTTGCAAAATGAGCACTTGTTGTCTCGCGAATACGTAATTACACTTGTTGGCTAGCTAACTAGCAATTCAATTTTTTTGCCATATTAGCATTGACATGAAATCAAAAACACCTCAAAACAAACTTTAGCTCACTAGGCTACCTTGGCTTTTTCTATCCAACTGGAAATGAATCAATAAACACAATAGCTGACAGACTGTGAGTTCATGTTTTATCAAGCCTACAGTTGCATAGGGCAGGAGGAGTACACCGTGCAAACCTGCAAAAAGCTAACTCAGCCCTGTGAGTTTTATTGTCCAATCATGTTGCTTTCTCCGTGTCTGTGTATAGGAAACCTCCCTAGACCTCCTTTAAAAATATAATTCATATTAACAAGTACATGGTTGCTGCAGCTCGACAGGGTTTTCATCCTTCCCAAGGCCAGGAGTTTTTCCAGGAGTTTTTTATAAACCATGTCACCTGATTGGAAAAACTCTGGTCCCATCATACCCCATATTCAATCTTTTTACAACAGATGAATTATGTCATACCGTATAAGGTCCGGGGTTTTACCTGGTTAGGTTACTAGATCAGGAAAAACTACGGGCCCCGACATGTTTTGTTTGGCCACACCACTCTGGGAGCTGTGGTGCCACCTCTGGTCTTCTTTGTAGTGGAATTAAAAGACATGTAACCATTGTGACATGAGGAGTAGGAGCTCACCTGACAACTCCTTGGTGTGCTGTACTGTACTCTAGGTACATTGCCTTCAGAAAGTATTCATACCCCTTGACTTATTCCACATTTTGTTATGTTACAGCCTGAATTCAAAACGGATTGAATAGATTTTTATCCTCACCCATCTACATACAACATCCCAGTGTAGATTTGGCTTTGTGTTTTAGGTTATTGTCCTGCTGAAAGGTGAGTTCATCTCCCAGTGTCTGGTGGAAAGCAGACTGAACCAGGTTTTCCTCTAGGATTTTGCCTGTGCTTAGCTCCATTCCGTTTCTTTTTATCCAGTCCCTCCAACGATTACAGCATACCCATAACATGATGCAGACACCACAATGCTTTAAAATATGGAGAGTGGTACTCAGTAATGTGTTGTACTGGATTTGCCACAAACATAACACTTTCTATTCAGGGCAAAAAGTTCATTGCTTAGCAATTATTTTTTTCAGTATTACTTTAGTTTCTTGTTGCAGACAGGATGCATGTTTTAGAATATTTATTTTCTGTACAGGCTTCCTTCTTTTCACTCTGTCAATTAGGTTTGTATTGTTGCGTAACCACAATGTTGGTGATCCATCCTCAGTTTTCTCCTATCACAGCATTAAACTCTGTAACTGTTTTACAGTCACAATTGGCCTCATAGTGAAATCCCTGAGCGTTTTCCTTCCTCTCGTAACTGAGTTACGAAGGACACCTGTATCTTTGTAGTGACTGGGTGTATTGATACACCATCCAAGGTGTAATTAATAACTTCACCATACTCAAAGGGATATTCAATGTCTGTGATTAAGTGTTTTACCCATCTACCAATAGGTGCCCTTCTTTGCGAGGCATTGGAAAACCTCCCTGGTTTTTGTGGTTGAATCTGTGTTTGAAATTCACTGCTCGACTGAGAGACCTTACAGATAATTGTATGTATGGGGTATAGAGATTAGGTAGTTATTCAAAAATAATGTTAAACACTATTATTGCACACAGAGTGAGTCCATGCAACGTATTATGTGACTTCTTAAGCACATTTTTACTCCTGAACTTATTTAGGCTTGACATAACAAAGAGGTTGAATACTTATTGACTCAAGACATTTCAACTTTCCATTTTGTATTAATTTGTAAAAGTTTCGAAATACTTTATTCCGCTTTGACATTATGGCTATTGTGTGTAGGCCATTGACAATTTTTTTTAAATTTAATACATTTTAAATTCAGGCTGTAACACAACAAAATGTAGAAAAAGTCAAGGGGTGTGAATACTTTCTGAGGGCACTGGCCAAAAGTTTTGAGAATGACACAAATATTCATTTTCACAAAGTCTGTTGCCTCAGTTTGTATGATGGCAATTTGCATATACTCCAAATTGTTATGAAGAGTGATCAGAGGAATTGCAATTAATTGCAAAGTCCCACTTTGCCATGCAAATGAACTGAATCCCCTCCAAAAATTCCACTGCATTTCAGCCCTGCCACAAAAGGACCAGCTGACATCATGTCAGTGATTCTCTCGTTAACTTCTTACGGCTGAGATCCCGTTAACGGGATCGATATGACAACAGCCAGTGAAAGTGCAGGGCGCCAAATTCAAACAGAAATCTCATAATTAAAATTCCTCAAACATACAAGTATTTTACACCATTTTAAAGATAAACTTGTTGTTAATCCCACCACAGTGTCCAATTTCAAAAAGGCTTTACGACGAAAGCATACCATGCGATTATGTTAGGTCAGCACCTAGTCACAGAAAAACACAGCCATTTTTCCAGCCAAAGAGAGTCACAAAAAGCAGAAATAGAGATAAAATGAATCACTAACCTTTGATGATTTTCATCAGATGACACTCATAGGACTTCATGTTACACAATACATGTATGTTGTGTTCGATAAAGTTCATATTTAAATCCAAAAATCTCAGTTTACATTGGCGCGTTATGGTCAGTAATGTTTTGCTTCCAAAACATCCGGTGATTTTGCAGAGAGCCACATCAATTTACAGAAATACTCATAATAAACATTGATAAAAGATACAAGTGTTATGCATGGAACTTTAGATAAACTTCTCCTTAACACAGGTGTGAGTGTTGACGAGGACGAGGCTGGAGATCACTCTGTCATGCTGATTGAGTTCGAATAACAGACTGGAAGCTTCAAAAGGAGGGTGGTGCTTGGAATCATTGTTCTTCCTCTGTCAACCATGGTTACCGGCAAGGAAACACATGCCATCATCATTGCTTTGCACAAAAAGGGCTTCACAGGCAAGGATATTGCTGCCAGTAAGATTGCACCTAAATCAACCATTTATTGGATCATCAAGAACTTCAAGGAGAGCGGTTCAATTGGTGTGAAGAAGGCTTCAGGGTGCCCAAGAAAGTCCAGCAATCGCCAGGACCGTCTCCTAAAGTTCATTCAGCTGCGGGATCGGGGCACCACCAGTACAGAGCTTGCTCAGGAATGGCAGCAGGCAGGTGTGAGTGCATCTGCACGCACAGTGAGGCGAAGACTTTTGGAGGATGGCCTTGTGTCAAGAAGGGCAGCAAAGAAGCCACTTCTCTCCAGGAAAAACATCAGGGACAGACTGATATTATGCAAAAGGTACAGGGATTGGACTGCTGAGGACAGGGGTAAAGTCATTTTCCCTGATGAATCCCCTTTCCGATTGTTTGGGGTATCCAGAAAAAAGCTTGTCCGGAGAAGACAAGGTGAGCGCTACCATCAGTCCTGTGTCATGCCAACAGTAAAGCATCCTGAGACCATTCATGTGTGAGGTTGCTTCTCAGCCAAGGGAGTGGGCTCACTCACAATTATGCCTAAGAACACAGCCATGAATAAAGAATGGTACCAACACATCCTCCGAGAGCAACTTCTCCCAACCATCCAGGAACAGTTTGGTGATGAACAATGCCTTTTCCAGCATGATGGAGCACCTTGCCATAAGGCAAAAGTGATAACTAAGTGGCTCGGGGATCAAAACATCGATATTTTGGGTCCATGGCCAGGAAACTCCCCAGACCTTAATCCCATTGAGAACTTGTGGTCAATCCTCAAGAGGCGGGTGTACAAACAAAAACCCACAAATTCTGACAAACTCCAAGCATTGATTATGCAATAATGGGCTGCCATCAGTCAGGATGTGGCCCAGAAGTTAATTGACAGCATGCCAGGGCGGATTGCAGAGGTCTTGAAAAATATTGACTCTTTGCATCAACTTCATGTAATTGTCAATAAAAGCCTTTGACACTTATGAAATGCTTGTAATTATACTTCACTATTCCATAGTAACATCTGACAAAAATATCTAAAGACACTGAAGCAGCAAACTTTGTGAAAATTTATATTTGTGTCATTCTCAAAACTTTTGGCCACGACTGTAGATGTACTGTAGGATTTGCAACCCATCCTCCAGATGAAAACGTGTCCAGGGCACAACTTTTGCAGGCGAGAGAAAACATGCTGTCTCGTCTTGTTTTGCTGTAGTGATTTCTCTGCCTCCCAGTCCAAGACAAAATGACAACACACTGTTGTTGGTTTGACATGTTTCTATGCAGAGCAAACAGACAAAACAACACTATATATACCAAAGTATGTTGACAACCCTTCAAATTAGTGGATTCAGCTATTTCAGTAACACCTGTCAGGTGTATAAAATTGAGCACACAGCCATGTAATCTCCATAGACAACATTGGCAGTAGAATGGCCTTACTGAAGAGCTCAGGGACTTTCAACATGACACCGTCATAGGATGCCACCTTTCCAACAAGTTAGTTCGTCAAATTTCGCCCTGCTAGAGCTGCCCCTGTCAACTGTAAGTGATGTTATTGTGAAGTTGAAACGTCTAGGAACAACAGCGGCTCTGCCGCGAAGTGGTAGGCCACACAACTCGCAGAATGAGACCGCTGAGTGCTGAAGCGTGTAGCGTGTAAAAATGTCTGTCCTCGGTTGCAACATTCCAAACTGCCTCTGGAAGCACGTCAGCACAATAACTTTTCATCGGGAGCTTCATAAAATGGGTTTCCATGGCCGAGCAGCCACACACAAGGCTAAGATCACCATGCGCAATGCCAAGCGTCGACTGGAGTGGTGTAAAGCTCGCTGCCATTGGACTCTGGAGCACTGAAAATGCGTTCTCTGGAGTGATTAATCACGCTTCACCATCTGGCAGTCCGATTGACCAATCTGGGTTTGGCGGATGCCAGGAGAACGCTACCTGCCCGAATGCATAGTGCCAACTGTAAAGTTTGTTGGAGAAGGAATAATGGTCTCGGGGTGATTTTTATGGTACTTAGTTCCAGTGAAGGGAAATCTTAACGCTACAGCATACAATGACATTCTAGATGGTTCTGTGCTTCCAACTTTGTGGCAACAATTTAGGGAAAGCCCTTTCCTGTTTCAGCATGCAATGCCCCCGTGCACAAAGTGAGGTCCATGCAGAAATTGTTTGTCGAGATCGGTGTGGAAGAACTTGACTGGCATGCACAGAGCCCTGACCTCAACTCCATCCAACACCTTTGCAATGAATTGGAACGCCGACTGCGAGCCAGGCCTAATCGCCCAACATCAGTGCCCGACCTCACTAATGCTCTTATGGCTGAATGGAAGCAATTCCCCACAGCAATGTTCCTACATCTAGTGGAAAGCCTTCGCAGAAGAGTGGAGGATGTTATAGCAGCAGAGGGGGGACCAACTCCATATGAATGCCCATGATTTGGGAATGAGTTGTTCGACGAGCAGATGTCCACATAGTGTATGTCTGCTTGCCTACTTTCTTTTTCCTAAAATATGTGAAAACACAAACAAAGCCGCAATCATTGTAGCCTCTAAGCACGAAGCAGTTATATATTTCCAGCTTTGGATGGCCTTGTGTTGTACTTAACCTTGGGATGAAACAAAGCTGTTGTGAATAGAACATCCAGCTAGAACACTCTGATTTCTTTTCAGAAGTGGGCTATAACCCATAATCATAGCCATAGCGTTGTTTGTTTGTTCATTAGTGTGAGTATGTTCATTTCTGTGTTCAAGACTGTGTTTAGTTTAGTCGTGTTCCACGGACAGCTGTCACTGCGATATTAGTAGTCTGTGAGTGTCTGTCACTCTGGATGCGAAACGCTAGCTGCAGATATAAACTTTTATTTCTCAGGTCAGGAGCGTACGTGGCGGCCATCTGGGCGGCCGTCTGCCGTAGCTAAGTGAACCTCGGGCATATACAGCTCAATAATTAATATCAGCTCTCCCAGCTGATTTTGGGACATGTTGATGTTTCCGAGCGCCCCGTGCGCTGCAGTAGAGTTCCCGTCAGAGGCGATATAGCTGCAGAAACCCCGAAGTGCTCTCAGATAGACACCTCACCTTTAGCGGCTGCTTTTCACTCCCCTCCCTGCGGCCCTCAGCCCAGGCGGCGCATGCATTAATACAAAAGTTATTTAGCCCCTTTAAGAAATTAAAATGAAGTCCAGCCCCACATGGTCACATTTCGGGAGCGTCCAGACCTCAGAGAGTAGACAGCCGTAACATGCGTCCTTATAGCACAGACTTCTGGGATAACAAATGGCATGTTTGAAGTGCTCTTCGGGAGAACACAGAGATAGAGAGACATACACACACACCCGCTCGCACACCAAGAGAGAGACGTACACACACACACACACACGTCTCCCTAGTATACTGTACCAACGTGGACTATCTATGGCTTAATTAAAGCACAAATGTATGGTATAGATTTATATTTTGTAAGTGCGCGTGTGTGCGTGTGTGTGTTTATATCATAGGGACTGTAGTCTGAGTCTGCATAAATAAATAGTGCCTCTGCATGAATATTTATACTGTCAATATCATTAGCGATGTAGCGTAATGGAGGCCATGTTTTGCACTTGAAGCCATGCCAATTTCTTCTGTGGTTGTTTATTTTCTGGCTTGTTGTCCCAACAAGTAGTTCTAAATAAAGATCCTCATTATTCTCATAACATTATGCGCTCATTCACTGTACCATAGTAGGACGGCCGGGTATGACCACTGTTCAAACCCCAATTATGTGTCAGATATCAAAGTTGCCTTTTTTTTGTCTTAGTTACTGACATCATAATCATGTATTTTTATTGTCAGTACAACACATTCATTTGCCCGTATTTAGCATCTGTTGTCGTTGCCCTTAACCAATATATGTCGGCTGTATAGCAATGACTTTCTCTTCTTTGTTTCTATGTTTCTTATTTAGCCTATATCATTGTGGATTATTTTGCATTTACCCTTATATTCTGATAGCTCCATTTATTCCATTAGCAAAATGTCAGATATTTTACTCAAAGAAGATACTCACTTCCTTTCTCCCCTTTCTCTCTCTCTCCCCTCTCTCCTCTCTCCTCTCTTCTCTCTCTCTGTAGTATTTGTCCAGGCCAGTAAGCTCCAGCAGCACATCTTCTCAGCCCATGGCCAGGAGGATAAGATATACGACTGCTCCCAGTGTCCACAGAAGTTCTTCTTCCAGACAGAGCTACAGGTGAGCCCAAACACAGGCCACGTAGCGGTCACCACCACCATCAAGCACACACATAAACCTATACACACACTCGTGTGCGTGTACACATGAGCACGCAAATGCCCACGCAGGCACACACACATTTCATTTCGCCTACTGTCTGTCCCGGTTGGGATGGGAGACTCCGACGGAATTACTCCAGTTGGTTTCCAAACTAATTTGTGATCAACCGATACACAATGATTTGATTTGCTTATTAGACCTAAAATATCTGGAATTAGAAGGATTAGGGGAATGTGCTTTTTGGGGAGTAATTACTATACTGTATAGAGGCCGAAACACAGTTGAGTCAATAATATGCCTCCATTTCCCAGCCTCGTAATCACAGAGGAGACACTCGTGGCTAAATATGATCTGTTTCCGTAGGGATACCATATCTGCCCTTCAACAAAGTTAGAATTTGGACTCTTATGAACTCTCAACGTTGTAGAGATAATCAGTTTTCGAGCAATCTCTTCCCACTGTCCTCAGAGTACTTGAACAAAACTAAAAGGCCTTATTTTATTTCAGTCTTCATCTGTTGTTTTCAACCAGCTCAATCGTCTTTTGGGGAATTGTGCCCTGGCAGGACATGCCATGTCTTTCCTCGTTTCTGGTACAAATCCCTTGTATCTGAAATATTGTGTGTTGGCGCCTCGTAGTTGAGCACTGAGTACCCTAAAATATACAAATATAGCCATCTGAGTAGAGCAAATTAATTGTCAACACTCATTAAAAAAAGCACCTTGTGAAACCCACTAGTACCGAACACCAGTCTACTGACCACGAGCACCAACCACCACAGACACGGTCGGATTAGTGGTGCTAGCTAAGTATTAGCATCTAGCCAGCTGATGTAAGGGTGCATCCTGGGCTTTTGCTTAGCATTGACCAGACAGGAGATGTTAATATTGAGATTCAGCCAGTAAACACAGAGCCATGGTGTGCCAGGAGGAAGGTGAATGTGATCATTATCTACCAGACAGTTGAGTCTACAGAACAGACAGCCATGAATAAACAAGTATTGAGGCATCACCTTCCAACATACAGGTTCGTCATGGAAGACAAGGATTATTAGTAACTAACAAGTCTTGTGTTTTCTAACAAACTCCTAGCTAGCATTGAGTCCTCTCTCTTAACACAACATGGCAAACACAGCATCTTATTTATCCAATTTCATCTGTCATTGGAACTAATGTTTTGAGTGTTTTCGCTATAGCCAGGGTTGTTACAAGTACCTGTAAACAATCTCAAATAACCTGGGGATGTTTTTCCAACTTTTTACTCTGACATTTTTTGGGCATGAAGTGATCCTCCAGCTCCCGGAGGTGTTGTTTCGTGCTTATATTGTTTAACACCCTTTGTGAAGAGACGGAGAGCGAACATGAAAGACATATGGCACTTTGTTGTGGAGCAGTGGATTGTGAAAAGGAGAGCATGGATTGTGCTTAGGGATAAGACGATCATCATATTCAACCTGTACCGTGGCATGCTCTAGAAGCAACCCCCAATGGGTGCATACACACACACCGAAAGACACATGTGCACACATACACACACAAAACAGAGACGCACACACACACCTACACCTACACATAAAGACGCACACACACACACCTACACCTACACGCAAAGACGCACACACACACACCTACACACAAAGACGCACACACACACACACACACACACCTACACCTACACGCAAAGGCTTTTCCCACTTAAACACGCATTCATTACGACATTTACATAAATCCACATCATTACAGACACACAAGAAGTTGATAAACACCAAAACCTCTAACTCCCCCTGGGGTTCCTTTGTTTACAAGAAGAAATTAAGAAATGTGTTTTCAAAGGAAGGACATTTTTCTTTGTAGACCTAGAATTTGTGTTGTACAACGTGGACAATATTTCCCATTAAGATACAGTGGGGAGAACAAGTATTTGATACACTGCCGATTTTGCAGATTTTCCTACTTAAAAAGCATGTAGAGGTCTGTAATTTTTATCATAGGTACACTTCAACTGTGAGAGACGGAATCTAAAACAAAAATCCCGAAAATCACATTGTATGATTTTTAAGTAATTAATTAGCATTTTATTGCATGACATAAGTATTTGATACATCAGAAAAGCAGAACTTAATATTTGGTACAGAATCGTTTGTTTGCAATTACAGAGATCATACGTTTCCTGTAGTTCTTGACCAGGTTTGCACACACTGCAGCAGGGATTTTGGCCCACTCCTCCATACAGACCTTCTCCAGATCCTTCAGGTTTCGGGGCTGTCGCTGGGCAATACAGACTTTCAGCTCCCTCCAAAGATTTTCTATTGGGTTCAGGTCTGGAGACTGGCTAGGCCACTCCAGGACCTTGAGATACTTCTTACGGAGCCACTCCTTAGTTGCCCTGGCTGTGTGTTTCGGGTCGTTGTCATACTGGAAGACCCAGCCACAACCCATCATCAATGCTCTTACTGAGGGAAGGAGGTTGTTGGCTAAAATCTCGCAATACATGGCCCCATCCATCCTCCCCTCAATACGGTGCAGTCGTCCTGTCCCCTTTGCAGAAAAGCATCCCCAAAGAATGATGTTTCCACCTCCATGCTTCACGGTTGGGATGGTGTTCTTGGGGTTGTACTCATCCTTCTTCTTCCTCCAAACACGGCGAGTGGAGTTTAGACCAAAAAGCTCTATTTTTGAATCATCAGACCACATGACCTTCTCCCATTCCTCCTCTGGATCATCCAGATGGTCATTGGCAAACTTCAGACGGGCCTGGACATGCGCCTGCTTGAGCAGGGGGACCTTGTGTGCGCTGCAGGATTTTAATCCATGACGGCGTAGTGTGTTACTAATGGTTTTCTTTGAGACTGTGGTCCCAGCTCTCTTCAGGTCATTGACCAGGTCCTGCCGTGTAGTTCTGGGCTGATCCCTCACCTTCCTCATGATCATTGATGCCCCACGAGGTGAGATCTTGCATGGAGCCCCAGACCGAGGGTGATTGACCATCATCTTGAACTTCTTCTATTTTCTTCTATTTTCTAATAATTGCGCCAACAGTTGTTGCCTTCTCACCAAGCTGCTTGCCTATTGTCCTGTAGCCCATCCCAGCCTTGTGCAGGTCTACAATTTTATCCCTGATGTCCTTACACAGCTCTCTGGTCTTGGCCATTGTGGAGAGGTTGGAGTCTGTTTGATTGAGTGTGTGGACAGGTGTCTTTTATACAGGTAACGAGTTCAAACAGGTGCAGTTAATACAGGTAATGAGTGGAGAACAGGAGGGCTTCTTAAAGAAAAACTAACAGGTCTGTGAGAGCCGGAATTCTTACTGGTTGGTAGGTGATCAAATACTTATGTCATGCAATAAAATGCAAATGAATTACTTAAAAATCATACAATGTGATTTTCTGGATTTTTGTTTTAGATTCCGTCTCTCACAGTTGAAGTGTACCTATGATAAAAATTACAGACCTCTACATGCTTTGTAAGTAGGAAAACCTGCAAAATCGGCAGTGTATCAAATACTTGTTCTCCCCACTGTACATCTTCTGAGTGTTCTAAAATATAGATGTCTCTTTTCTACTGCATCCATACTGCAACATACGAGATATAGTCAAGGTTTATGTACTGTGTACGAGTTGTTCTTTGTTGCGGGTTGTTGTTTTTGCCGACTATATCACTACTCAAAAATGTCTCCCTGACATGGTGAAGTAATTTGTCAATCTCTCTCTAGTGGAGCTATCATCCAGCGGTGAGGAGATAGATGCTGCTTCTCTCTCTGCCTGGTCTGCCTGGAGTTTTGAGTTACTCTCTCCTCCTCCACCCTGACACTCTGGCCCACTCTCTGGCTACCTCGGCTCCTCATCTCTCACAGTAGTCTGAAGAGGTCAGGGGGTTAGTGCAGGCAGGGAGAGAGAGGAGAGGGAGAGCTGCCTGCCACGGTAGGCAAGTACAGGGAAGCAGCAATGATATTTTATTAATTTGCCGCTGAGATTCCCTGAAACAGACCAAAGGCTGTGACAGGTATTCAGCGCTACCCCCCTCTCCTGCACCGCCTCCCCCCTCTCCCCCGCCATCCACCCATCCTCCCCCATCGCCTCCCCCTGTGAACTCTACCCTGCGAGGGGCGAGCCAATTTTTGCCGGCCTGTCGAGATGGATGATGGGAGAGCATCCGTCTAATCAGCCCTCCCAGGAACCCCCGCCTGGCTGCCTCCCTCGGACCGGACAGATTGACTGACTCCTGGGCCTCGGTGCCCCAGAAACCACAGTCCAGAAGAAACCCTGCTCTCTCTCCCTTTCTCGCTGTCTTTCTCTCTCACTCTCTCTTTCCCTCTTTCTCTCTCTCTCTTTCTCTCTCTCTCTTTCTCTAGCCAAGCATTGAGACACATAGACCACCCCTTTGAGATATTTCATGAGGTGCTGATGGGGAGGGCCAATGGTTCAGTGTTGGTGCTAACAGGGCTAGCTGTGGTGTGGTTTATCCGCTTTCTTACTCTCGCTCTCTCTCTTTTTCTCTCTCTCTCTCTGACCACTCAACCTCCCACTACCCCCTACTGACCACCCCTACGGCACACCCCCCCACACAGTTATAAGAGTAGGAAACACATCCTCTTCTAGCCTCTCCTCTCCTCCAATCTACTGTACTCTAACACCCTCCCATGCTCAGGTTGTCTCTACCCCTTACCCTGGTTTGGACAAGCCAGGGGTTTGTGGGTACTTAGGAGTGGCCATGCTGAAATACAACGGCGAACTTAAAAATACACTTTTTCCTCCCTTGGCATTAGCTTCAGTGGATGTGTCTCTCTCTGCCTTGTTACATAAGGAACTGAGCCATGGACAATGCTCTGCTTGCTACTGTACTGGATTAATGAGGCAGATCTATTAACTGATGGTGGCAGCAGTGAATTAGCCACAGCTTAAATTGGACATTTCTATGACTGGAAGTTCATTTGTTGAAGAAGCACATAAGTCCAGCAGCTCATCATTGGCCTGCTTGTGTTGCGATACCACCGCAAGTGCACATGCGTGGGATATATCCTCCCTCTCTATGGTGATGAACCCTAGTGCTCCTAAGCCTCCAAAGACAAGACAATGATATTCAAGTTACACAACAGTGAAGATTGCATTTCTTTCTGGGATGAGATTTCCCTCCCGTTCCACTTAGCCGGGGCTCTTTTTTATCCTTCGCTTTCATTATCATTCCTTGGAAGTGAGCGGCGTGAGATTGTAAGTCCTGCTCCAATTGATAGAGGAGGACAGTGAGTGGGTATACTAGGACTTCTCTCCCTTTCCTTAGATACCCGCAGGACACGCACCTTAATTGGAGGGTCTTTTAAAAGATTCCTTCAAAGACGACTCCGCTCGGTCCAAAGCTCCAGCTCTTTAATGAGTGCTAGAAGTGACAAGAGCATGTCTGTATCATGTTGTACTTCCTCTCCTCACAAGTGAGATTCTCCTTATTTCTCTGTGTGTGACGGCCGTTATTGCCAAATAGTGACCGATTTTTGTGTTTTAATTAAGGAAATTCATAATTTTTGGGAAAATACTATTAAAAAATGAAAAAATATGATATCTTGAAAATAAAGCAGAATAATCACCATGGGTTCACTGTATTGCTAATGATAGTATTGCATTAGCATGTATAATAGCATAGCATGTGTAAAGCGTAGCCCACTCTGTTAACAATATTAGAGTGATTTCTCAACGTCTGCGAGAGCAAAAAAACTGACGGTCATCACACTAAATATTATTTAATATTTATTATTATTTATTTAAGTTTGTCAATGTTTTTTGGTGGGTTCTCGCAGACTTTGAGAAACCGAAACGAGGCAAAGCATCATTCAGACATTGCGAATTGGGACTACAATTCCCATGAAGATTGATTTTAGAATTTAGAATTTGGAATATGTCCCCACCTTTAGTGCACCATATCCCTAACACGCGCCACTCTGAGGCTGATCTACATTTGTTTAGCCCTCAGTGGCTTACCAACACCTAGCTTTCTGAGAATACACTATCTTCATCTGCCAAGTGTGACAGCTTCACATGCGTTTGAACTTTTCTTTGTATCTTTTTAAATGACATGCCGTTCTTCTCTTCATCCGCCCATGTGCTCACAGTGCTGTCACCATTTCAAAAAGGTTGAAATAAATAAAAGGGCACAACTGTGTGTTTGTGAAGCGCCATCATTAATATTTAAGCTTATTTATAATGATGTACAAACATGCTGTACAAACAGTCATCAGCGCTGTAAAAGGGGACGTAAACATTGTGAGATGAATGGCGCCGACGTAACACAGTCGTGGCGTTCTACTTTCCTACTGTAGGTGGATCAGAATTAGACAGCATGACAAACCTAATGATCCTAAGAGGATTTTCTCTCTGCAGTGTGTGTGTGTGTGTGTGTGTGTGTGTGTGTGTGTGTGTGTGTGTGTGTGTGTGTGTGTGTGTGTGTGTGTGTGTGTGTGTGTGTGTGTGTGTGTGTGTGTGTGTGTGTGTGTGTGTGTGTGTGTGTGTGTGTGTGAGTGTGTGTGTGCGCATGCGTGTGTGTGTGAGTGTGAGTGTACAGTATGTGTCTTTGTTTCTTCCTCTCCCATGGTGGGTCTGATGTGTGCATGCAAACACAGTGTCTGGAGGGAGACATGACAAAAACTCCCAGAAGCCTTTGAGGCATTCTTTTCTCTTCTTCTTCCTCCTCCGCTTGCTGTACTACTGGGAGAAGTTAAATCCAAACAAAGAGAGGGAAGGATGCTCTGTGTTGAAATCCATCACCCAGAGTTGATCTGTTCCCTAACCGCTTCTGTTATACTTTTTATTTGACTTTCTGCAACTTTGATAAAGCATGTCATTAACACTGGATGAGAAATACATTACAAGTTTAATTTACCTGGTCAAGGAGATTCACTTTGCAAGTGTCTGATTCTGAACGTGTTTCTACAAATTGCTGTTGAGAATAGCTGGTCCTCACAGAATCCGATCACACATCTCCTCATGGATTTATTTTCAAACACTGTATGTACAGTAATTATTAGACACTTCCGTTTCGTAAATACATGTTACATGACACCAATTGTGTGGCTGTTAAAAGCGAATATTCTGACAAGTGGCTAAACGTGAGACTGCATTTGTTCCTTGTTGGCATCACAGTTTCAACTCTCACCTCGTGAAGTGCTCAATCTAACAGTAGCCTCAAATTCGCTCCCAGAATTCACTCTGTCACTGAAGTATTATTAGACACTTCCGTTTCGTAAATACATGTTACATGACACCAATTGTGTGGCTGTTAAAAGCGAATATTCTGACAGAGACAGAGAGAGACAGGAGAGAGGTCATGATCAGATGAGCTCCTGCATTTTTCAGCATTTTCTTTAAAAAATATAGATTTAGAGTTAGTTAAACTTGGATTTTTTGTCAGGAACACATACAGGATGCTACCCTCTACAACATAACCCTAAATTCAAATCAAAACTCAAAACCTACAACCTGATTTTGGACGGAATTACGGAATCACCTGAAAGATTCACAACTACCAAGGATTATTACACAGCAAATTCTCTGGAAAACAACAGTAACCTGAAAACACCACCCAACCTGGAACTGAGTGAGTAATGTTTAGTCTGAAACTATATTCTATTGCCAAAAGCCAAGAAGAAAAATACATGACATTACTTTATAAGCATTGAATGAAACATAATTGCCAAGCTTGATACAGCTTCAACTAGCACTGACGTGTCAAGTGAGAGGTGTCAAAGACCATTAGCCCAACAATGGCAGGAGAGTCGAATAGTCTACCCCAACCAAATGGAGAGGCCTTAGAAGCTCCCTCCTGCTGTTCAGAGGTAATTAAAATACAGTACCCTGGGAGTGTAAAGAATGACAAGGCAAGAAAAGAGCACAAAATGAAGCTCCTTATGGAAAATCAAGAGACACTTTTTGCTGACTATTACAAAAATGGGAACATCAGCAACCTTATCTTCCACACAAACCATCCCCTGGCATGGCACAGTGCTATATTAGCACACTACCCCTCTGTTAAGAGAGGGGGGGTTAACGAGGGGTGGAAACTCAGGATACTTGACAACGAGGACTCTGAGTCAGCTAACATAAATCTATATAAGTCTGGAACAGTATTGGTACAGGGCAACCCCAAACAGTTTCAGCTGGACTTTCACCTAATCAAAGAATTAGCCCAGCAGGAGAAGCTCTCCCTTGATAAAGATACCCCCACCCCAAGTGGGTCAGACCAGACCTCCTCATCATATAACCCCACAGACGAGCAACCCTCAGCAGACAGTCAACCTCCCAGTACAGAGCACTTCTCCCTCATTGAAATGAAGGATAAATTCACCCAGCTGGAGGTAAGGCAGGTGGAGCTGGAACAGCAGGTGATTACACTCCAGTCAGCACAGACCCAGACAACAGTCCAGCACAACAACACCCCCTTAACCAGACCAGGAGAGCTGGAGGTGGAGAGAGACACATCTGGACTCTGGACAGTTAAGAGACAACTTCAACTGGAGAAAGAGCAGAAGCAGGAGCAGGAGCAGAACAGAGCACTAGAGGAGAGGATCAGACTGCTGGAGGAGAGGGAGAGGGGGATGGAGGAGAGGATCAGACTGCTGGAGGAGAGGTTGAGGGGGATGGCATGTGACAGAGAACAACCCACTAGGGAGGTGGCCATCCCCACAGAGAAGCCAGCAGAACAGCCCACCTCATCACCCGACAAAAGTCTCGACACCACAGCAGAACAGTCCACACCAGACCCTGACCATAGAGTCAACATCACAGCAGAACAGACAAAAGAAAAACCCCAAGCCCAGCAGCTCTCACCCCCCCTGAGCACCCCCCCTGTCAGCCACCCTGATAGCCCTCCTGACAACCCCCCCACACCCACTGAGGACAAACACAAGACACAGATTTTTCTCCTTATGGACTCAAATGGGAAATTTATAGAAGAAAAAAAACTTTTTCCCAAACACAGTGTATCTAAACTCTGGTGTCCAAACACCCAGTGCGCCCTAGACCTTCTGTCTGAGGACAAACTAGGCTCACCTAGCCACATAATAATACACACAGGCACAAACGACCTGAGAGCACAGCAGGAAAGGGTGGCCACAGCACTGAAGGGAGTGATTGAAAAAGCTTCTTCTACTTTCCCCAATGCACAAGTGGTTATCTCCACCCTGCTACCACGAAAAGACTTCCACCCTGCTACAATACAGCGGGTAAACGCAAGCATCTCCCGTGACTGTGCCTCAAAACCAAATGTTTTCCTGGCCCACCACTCCACCCTGGACTTGAACAGCCTCTATGACCAGGTCCACCTCTACAAGGCAGCAGTGCCCACCTTTGCCCGGACTCTAAAGGACATCGCTCTCAAACGCAGCCCCAACACTTCACACAGGAGCAACAGATCAATAGACACCCCACCCAGACCAGCGAGACACCCTCCAAGACCTTCAGCACCCCACCCTGGACCTACACATAGAGGACCCACGCCAAGAGGACCTACATCCAGACCACAGCACCCCCAGACACACCCCCACCCCAACCAATCAACACCCCCCCACATCAACCATGCCCACACCCAATTTAGGCCCCCTCAGATCAGACCTATGCCACTCCTGCCCACCCCATGCACCCCACCCCCGCAGAGAGGGCATCAACATGGAAGTCACACATACGCCCAGGTAGTGAGCGGGCAAACAGGCCCAACCCCCACTCTTACACTCGCCCAAGCCAACGGCATGTACCAGATGCTCAGCAGGCTCTGCTCACACTTACTGGCCTGAGGCCAAACCACGACCAACAACATTGGACACTTTATGGAACAAAAAGCCTTCACTATATCATCCTGGAATATCCAAGGCCTGAGGTCATCTGCCTTTGGCCTAAAGAGCAGGAACCCGGACTTCACCAAAGAAATCGGTAATGCAGACATTGTCATCCTGCAAGAAACCTGGTACAGAGGAGACGGACCCACTGGTTGCCCTCTAGGTTACAGAGAGCTGGTAGTCCCATCCACCAAACTACCAGGTGTGAAACAGGGAAGGGACTCAGGGGGAATGCTAATTTGGTATAGAGCAGACCTAACTCACTCCATTAAATTAATCAAAACAGGAACATTTTACATTTGGCTAGAAATTCAAAAGGAAATTATCTTAACAGAGAAAAATGTCCTCCTGTGTGCTACCTATATCCCCCCACTAGAATCCCCAT
Source organism: Salvelinus alpinus (assembly GCF_045679555.1). Classification (NCBI taxonomy): domain Eukaryota; kingdom Metazoa; phylum Chordata; class Actinopteri; order Salmoniformes; family Salmonidae; genus Salvelinus; species Salvelinus alpinus. The sequence goes on along the minus strand of NC_092115.1, from coordinate 29,711,519 downwards.
ACTTTAATGAAGACAGCTTCTCCATCCTGAAGGAGGAAATCAATCATTTCCAGGCCCAGGGACATGTATTAGTCTGTGGCGACCTAAATGCCAGAACTGGACAAGAACCTGACACCCTCAGCACACAGGGGGACAAACACCTGCCTGCAGGTGACAGCATTCCCTCCCCCATATGCCCCCCTAGGCACAACTATGACAACATAACCAACAAAAACGGGTCACAACTCCTGCAGCTCTGTCGCACGCTGGGTATGTACATAGTCAATGGTAGGCTTCGAGGGGACTCCTATGGTAGGTTCACCTATAGCTCATCTCTTGGCAGTAGCACTGTAGACTACTTTATCACTGACCTCAACCCAGAGTCTCTCAGAGCGTTCACAGTCAGCCCACTGACACCCCTATCAGACCACAGCAAAATCACAGTCTACTTGAACAGAGCAATACTCAATCATGAGGCATCAAAGCCAAAGGAACTGAGTAACATTAAGAAATGCTATAGATGGAAGGAATGCAGTTTGGAAACCTACCAAAACACAATTAGACAACAGCAAATTCAATCCCTTTTAGACAACTTCCTGGGTAAAACGTTCCACTGCAATAGTGAAGGTGTAAACTTGGCAGTAGAAAATCTTAACAGTATATTTGACCTCTCAGCTTCCCTGTCAAATCTAAAAATCTCAAATAGAAAACCAAAGAAAATGAACAACAATGACAAATGGTTTGATGAAGAATGCAAAAATCTAAGAAATAAATTGAGAAACCTGTCCAACCAAAAACATAGAGACCCGGAAAACCTGAGTCTACGCCTTCACTATGGTGAATCACTAAAACAATACAGAAATACACTACGGAAAAAGAAGGAACAGCACGTCAGAAATCAGCTCAATGTAATTGAAGAATCCATAGACTCTAACCACTTCTGGGAAAATTGGAAAACACTAAACAAACAACAACACGAAGAATTATCTATCCAAAATGGAGATGTATGGGTAAACCACTTCTCCAATCTTTTTGGCTCTATAACAAAGAATAAAGAGCAAAAACATATACATGATCAAATACAAATCCTAGAATCAACTATTAAAGACTACCAGAACCCACTGGATTCTCCAATTACCTTGAACGAGTTACAGGACAAAATAAAAACCCTCCAACCCAAAAAGGCCTGTGGTGTTGATGGTATCCTTAATGAAATGATCAAATATACAGACAACAAATTCCAATTGGCTATACTAAAACTCTTTAACATCGTCCTTAGCTCTGGCATCTTCCCCAATATTTGGAACCAAGGACTGATCACCCCAATCCACAAAAGTGGAGACAAATTTGACCCCAATAACTACCGTGGAATATGCGTCAACAGTAACCTTGGGAAAATACTCTGCATTATCATTAACAGCAGACTCGTACATTTCCTCAATGAAAACAATGTACTGAGCAAATGTCAAATTGGCTTTTTACCAAATTACCGTACAACAGACCATGTATTCACCCTACACACCCTAATTGACAACCAAACAAACCAAAACAAAGGCAAAGTCTTCTCATGCTTTGTTGACTTCAAAAAAGCCTTCGACTCAATTTGGCATGAGGGTCTGCTATACAAATTGATGGAAAGTGGTGTTGGGGGTAAAACATACGACATTATAAAATCCATGTACACAAACAACAAGTGTGCGGTTAAAATTGGCAAAAAACACACACATTTCTTCACACAGGGTCGTGGGGTGAGACAGGGATGCAGCTTAAGCCCCACCCTCTTCAACATATATATCAACGAATTGGCGAGGGCACTAGAACAGTCTGCAGCACCCGGCCTCACCCTACTAGACTCTGAAGTCAAATGTCTACTGTTTGCTGATGATCTGGTGCTTCTGTCACCAACCAAGGAGGGCCTACAGCAGCACCTAGATCTTCTGCACAGATTCTGTCAGACCTGGGCCCTGACAGTAAATCTCAGTAAGACCAAAATAATGGTGTTCCAAAAAAGGTCCAGTCGCCAGGACCACAAATTCCATCTAGACACTGTTGCCCTAGAGCACACAAAAAACTATACATACCTCGGCCTAAACATCAGCGCCACAGGTAACTTCCACAAAGCTGTGAACGATCTGAGAGACAAGGCAAGAAGGGCATTCTATGCCATCAAAAGGAACATAAATTTCAACATACCAATTAGGATCTGGCTAAAAATACTTGAATCAGTCATAGAGCCCATTGCCCTTTATGGTTGTGAGGTCTGGGGTCCGCTCACCAACCAAGATTTCACAAAATGGGACAAACACCAAATTGAGACTCTGCATGCAGAATTCTGCAAAAATATCCTCCGTGTACAACGTAGAACACCAAATAATGCATGCAGAGCAGAATTAGGCCGATACCCACTAATTATCAAAATCCAGAAAAGAGCCGTTAAATTCTACAACCACCTAAAAGGAAGCGATTCCCAAACCTTCCATAACAAAGCCATCACCTACAGAGAGATGAACCTGGAGAAGAGTCCCCTAAGCAAGCTGGTCCTAGGGCTCTGTTCACAAACACAAACACACCCCACAGAGCCCCAGGACAACAGCACAATTAGACCCAACCAAATCATGAGAAAACAAAAAGATAATTACTTGACACATTGGAAAGAATTAACAAAAAAACAGAGCAAACTAGAATGCTATTTGGCCCTAAACAGAGAGTACACAGTGGCAGAATACCTGACCACTGTGACTGACCCAAACTTAAGGAAAGCTTTGACTATGTACAGACTCAGTGAGCATAGCCTTGCTATTGAGAAAGGCCGCCGTAGGCAGACATGGCTCTCAAGAGAAGACAGGCTATGTGCTCACTGCCCACAAAATGAGGTGGAAACTGAGCTGCACTTCCTAACCTCCTGCCCAATGTATGACCATATTAGAGAGACATATTTCCCACAGATTACACAGATCCACAAAGAATTTGAAAACAAATCCAATTTTGATAAACTCCCATATCTACTGGGAGAAATTCCACAGTGTGCCATCACAGCAGCAAGATTTGTGACCTGTTGCCACAAGAAAAGGGCAACCAGTGAAGAACAAACACCATTGTAAATACAACCCATATTTATGCTTATTTATTTTAACTTGTGGGCTTTAACCATTTGTACATTGTTACAACACTGTATATATATAATATAACATTTGTAATGTCTTTATTGTTTTGAAACTTCTGTATGTGTAATGTTTACTGTTAATTTGTATTGTTTATTTCACTTTTGTATAATATCTACCTCACTTGCTTTGGCAATGTTAACACATGTTTCCCATGCCAATAAAGCCCCTTGAATTGAATTGAATTGAATTGAAGTAGCTATAGCAGCAAGAGAGCCAGAGGAGTATTGTATGAGTGAGATTTCTGTGCTTTAGCATCATCGCCTACACCAGTCAAACTCCTGTCCCTAAGTGAAGTGGTTAAATGTGAGAGTAATTGTGTTTAGTTTCTGGGACTGACATGTGGAGCTCCATGGAACCCATCTCCCTCCCAGTGACAGGCTTGGATCCCATCCCCTCTACCCCCCTGCCACCCCCCTGCCTCAGTCTAATTAGTCTGTGTAGCCCAGGGCTCATGTCCTACCAAGACCCATCCCCCCATCTACTTCCCAAGATGGCTCCCCTAAGAAAGATCCTTAATTGGGTTCTTAAGTCATAGTCTTCATTTTTAGTGGGGAAAGGCATCTGTGTTTTGTAGCTATCACCTCAGAAATCAGTTTGGATTATTCTCTCTCTCCCTTTCTCTCGCTCACTTGCTTTTTCTTTATCTCCCTCACACACTCACATACATTCTATTTTTCTCCAGCTCCCTCCCTCTCGCCCTGTTTATATCTCTTATCTCCCTCTTCCTCTCCATCTCTAACTCTTTCTCTCCACCTCCCTTCTTCCCCTCAACTCTCCATCTCTCTAACTCTTCCTCTATCCCTCTCTTCTCTTCCTCTCCATCTCCTCACTTTCTATCGCCCCATCCCTCTCTCTCTCTCCATCTCTCTCTCCATCTCCATCTCTCTCTCTCTCTCTCTCTCTCTCTCTCTCTCTCTCTCTCTCTCTCTCTCTCTCTCTCTCTCTCTCTCTCTCTCTCTCTCTCTCTCTCTCTCTCTCTCTCTCTCTCTCTCCATCTCTCTCTCCATCTCTATCTCCATCTCTCTCTCTCTCCATCTCTCTCTCTCTCTCTTTCCTGCTCTCTAGTCTCTTCACATAATGAGGCTCCATAATAACCCAGCGGTTGTGCAGTTGTTTTGCTATCTCAGTCAAACAGCAGGATCACCCCATAGTGGGTTTCTAGCACCATTCACTTGTCTACTTAGACAGGGTAATGAGTATCATTTGGAGGAACAAAGCACACTAGCCCTCCAATCGGGTGGTCTGTCTTTTCTCGTTACACCTCAGAAGAGAAGGATTTCACCGTTGTTTTAGGTCTTTTGTACATCCAGCCAGACAATTCCAGCTATTACTCATTTATTACATAGCTATTATACACATAACCACATGCCAGGCTAATAAGACACACACACACACACACACACACACACAGACACACACACCAAAGTCTCCCCACCCTAGCCCCAGAGCTGTACTGAATGTCCACGAGTCCCCAGGCACCACACTTCAAACAAGACAGTCGGTTACCAAGGAGACCGTGGTGGTTGTGGCCAAACAGCGGACGAGGTCACCTCTCCCTACGGCCTGATAAGTGTTGACTGTGGAGAATGCCAGCTGCTAGTTTTATTTATTTATTTGTTTGTATTCTTCATTGGCTAAACTGGCTAGCAGTAAGCCTGGCCTGAGGCCAAACAGGAAGGGATTACACCCCTAGTGGACGAGCCAACAGTGGGGAATGAGGCTCACTCCAAGCAAAGGGGAACTGAGTCAATACTGGCTTGTGTTCGTCAACACACAATCACTACTCAGACGGGACCCAGGGAACGTAGCACTGGGACCGCATGGGCCTGCTCTGTCTGGTCGTAAGGGTGAACTTCACATATACAGGTCATATATGATCAGTTTTGTTACAATAAGTGGAAAACACAATAAAACACCATAGAACACAATGGCTATTTAGTGCTTTGTGGAATGGAATATAATTTGCCCAGTTCTTTGTGTTCGTAGTTCAGATACAGCATGACCCATATATGTGTCTCTTAAAGCAGCCCAGTGTTCATGTTTAAAGGTCCAATGCAGCTGTTTTTATTTCAATATCAAATCATTTCTGGTTAACAATTAAGTACCTTACTGTGATTGTTTTAAATTAAAATGGTCAAAGAGAAATACAAATAGCTTCTTAACAAAGAGCAAGCAATAATAAGACTGTCTGTGAGTGGTCTGAGTGGGGAGTGGAGGTTTGCAACTCTGTTTCTTATTGGTCTATTAACTCATGTACCTCCTGGTGGTGTCACCAGGCAGGCCAAAACTCCATCAAACCAAAACAGCCGGAAATTTCAGGCGGTATTTTCAAGCATTTTATCATAATTTTCACAATTTCACAGTGTTATTCCAACTTCATATTGTGGAAATATATATAAAACATAGGAAATCACGTTTTTGACTGCACTGGGCCTTTAACCTGTTATCTGTTCTGAGACCTGTGAGGTCTTTGTCTCAGCATAGCTCAGCGGCAGCCTGCTCTGCTCTTATGCCTTAATTAAACTCCTGACTGATGACTAGCAGTGTGCTGCGGCTGGATCTCTGTGGTTTGGCGCTCCACTTGCTCCCTGTGCTCCAGATGCAGCTATGTTAGCAAACTTATGACAGCTACGAGCAGAGAGGTAGTTTCAGCTCACACTGACTAGACATGGGGGGCTAGCCTAGGGCTGTTACGGTGACCGTATTACCGCTACACAGGTAATAGTCAACACACAATCACTACTCAGACAGGATCCGGTCATGAGTCTTGAAGGCAGTCAAATAACACGTGATCGTTTAGTCACGGTGATTAGGCTTCTCCAAGCTCTGATGCTGCTGATGGTCATTAGTAGCCTACCAAACTTGTTAACTGCCTGGTACTCAGCATTCTATTGTCCCTCTAATCACTCTGACATCAATGTAAATGTAATCGAAAATCTAATCAAACACTTCATGAAAGCCCATGAGCTCATGTTGCGAAACATTTCTATAGGCTATAGGCTATGCAGTATCTTCAATATGCATCTGGGAATTGGAAAGGACACTCGCAGTTCTATCCCCGATGTGTCACTTGTAGCCTGTGAGAAAGACCCGATCACGTGACGGGCATTGGCTAATAAGAATTTAGCTATCTGAGAGAGCCATGTGAGTGAGAGGTGCTTCGGAGCATGCAGCCAGGAGAAGGGAATTATAATTATTATATTCAGCCCAAGAGCACAACGGCCACTGGCCGCAAAAGGCATGGATTATTGTGTTTGTCAAATTGTGAATGAGAGACTGATGAAGTGTGTGCAACCTGCGCAAAAAAAACAAAGCAGAGCTCATGCCTTTCATGCGACTTTTTTCAAATCATCAGTACAGTCGCATCTTGCAGCCTTAGAATGTATTAAAAATCAAAACATATAGCCCAACCTTTGTATCACAACTAAAGTTGCATGAATAACTCTAAATAAAGCATATAGGAGCACCTGTTTATTTGTTAACTGCTCAACACAGAATAGCCGCATGTGCGCACTCCCTCATATCATTTGGAGAAAATATCCTTTCTATTTTATTCAGCTATGTTCAATTGTTTTCTTCTTACTATAAAATAATGCGACGGAATTCTAAGCAAATATTGTTTTCCAAATGCACTAGTGTAGCCCACAGCCATATGGCATAGCCAGATCAGGGCCTAACATAAGGACAACTACATTTTCTTCACATTATGTTTCTTTAGACCTGTCTAAAATAAATAATGGATTTATTGTGATGGTGTAGGCTATATTATATAGATTTATTAGACTTTTTTAAATGTAGATGTTCCAAAGGTCTGCATCATTGGATTGTAGGCTATTCGTGGAAGCCAGGCGATACCAATTGTGTTTATGTTAATGAACAGTCAATTACCGTGAGACCTGCAGTTATTTGCTTGACAATCACCGTCTGACAAAATGTAATGACTGCCACAGCCCTAGGCTAACTGGTACTGCTTAGACATGGGGAGGGCTAGCCACTACTGACTAGACATGAGGAGGGCTAGCTGCTATTGCTTAGACATGGGGGGGGCTAGCCACTACTGACTAGACATGGCGAGGGCTAGCCGCTACTGACTAGATATGGGGAGGGCTAGCCACTACTGACTAAACATGGGGAGGCTAGCCACTACTGACTAAACATGGGGAGGCTAGCCACTACTGATTAAACATGGGAAGGCTAGCCACTACTGACTAAACATGGGGAGGCTAGCTGCTACTGACTAGACATGGGGATGGCTTGCCGCTACTAGGGCTGTGGGATGTATGACAATAGCAAAATGGTGGATGTCTTGGATGGAACACTGGTCACTTCAATAATGTTTACATACTGTTTTACCTATTTCATATTTATATACTGTATTCTAGTCAAGGTCATCCTATTCAACTATTGCTATTCTATCCATGTATTCTTCAGATATACTATTTATTCTATCCACATACTGTCCATAATGTCTATACATCCCATCATATATATAACATTTGATTTGATTTTGGATTTGATTTGGATACATGTAGCAGAAGAAATGGGAGAACTAGAATCTGTAGAATCTCTTGCTGATATGAATGTATGATTTAGAAGAAAAGTTCATGTTCATACATTACATGGCCCAAAGTTAATTGTTTGGAAAGCCTGGGTTTTCAATGTCCGTTGAAATGTAGCAAATCAAATTTACTTGACTTCTGAGTCCTTTATAACTCCCTAAATTATTCTGTAGTAAATGATTTACTCAGTAGCTACGTTTCCATCCAATTGGCGACTGATTTTTATGCAAATATTCTAAAATCCACATAAAAACAATATGCACATTTCCCACCAGAGATGTTTCCATCAAATTGACTTGTTGCGGATAAAAGGCTGTGCCCGATGACGTAGTGCAAATAGAAATACCTTTTGCGATTAAATTCCCATATACCGAATAAAAAATACAAGTTAAATGGGTTTACATCACATTTTCAATTCTACTGATGGGTTTTCTCACAATTTAGTTTTAGTTTTATAGCGTATCTGGTATTGGCACGTGTACTCTAGCCAACAGCTGGCAGATACAGTGTGGGTATAGCTTACCTGATGAGATTATTATGGACAAAACAGCAAGATTCAAATGGCAGCCAAGCATCGATGACCATGTCACCAGAATAAGACCCTCTATATTTATTGGGAAGGAGCATCAATCTCAGCACCTTGCACTTTCACCACACTGTGAAGTTCATCATAACATGCTTGCTTTCCCGAAGAGTCGTAGTGGGAGGACCGCACTACATGTCATCGCGGGACTCCAATTTGACTTCGATATGATGGTTATTATATCAATATTTGCTCATAAAAGCATTTCCACCGGCATTTCTCGCATAATTAATTTTACCGACACAAAAAGATCCCACCTTGTCTAGCGTATTTTGTTATGTCCACATTTGGAACGTTTACCGACAAATGTTCTGTTTCCATCAGGCCTGTTGTGACATTTTTATCCAACATACTTTGCTCGCATAAAAAGGTTGGATGGAAACCTGATTAGTGTTGTGAATTGGTGCTCATAAAACGTGAGAACAAATGTTTAACATTTGAAGTATGGCTCTTTGAGGCCTAATGGATCTGATGTTTTTCACCTGGCCTGGTCTAAGTGCTCTGAGTTGCCTGGCCTCACACTTGTATAATATAATTTCTCCTCGACTTTCCCCGAGATTCAGGGGTCCCCCAAGACCCAAGCTTAGAGACTCATTATTGTTCACTCTATCAGCTTTCTGAACACTCTATAAACGCAGAACTCTGGGTAATATAAGCCAGGCTACAACCAAAAAGAATGACAGTGTCAGATGATTTCTTAGTCCTGCTAGAGTTTTGCCTATATGTATTATCAACTAACTTTATGCTACGAGCCAAAAGTTTTGATAGATTTCATAAATATTTCATCACTCTTGACTGTCTGTTTTGGGTAGTTTGTAGATTCAATGTGTAGGAGTAAATGAGAGGTTCAAAATGGCCGCTGATCCGTTTGGCCTTTTCCTCTGCAGAGCTGATGTAACAGGCACACCTCTGTTGCCTTGCCGTACTGGAGCCCAGACCGGTGCTATCGATGGAGACCAGAGGAATGGGAAACGACATAAAGAATGATTAGTTAATAAATCAACTCCCCAGCCTGCATGCACTTTCCCCCTCTCCCTCTCGCACTCTTTCTCTCGCTCTCACTCCCTCTTCTTCTCTCTGTTAAATTCCTAAAACATGTTGCACCTGTTTGCATGGGTACACAGGTCCCCTGCCGGGCATTCTCCCCCCTCTCCTTCCTCTGCCCCCAAGGGCGTTGCAGGGATATGATGTAATCAGATGAAAGAAGGCGGATGGAGGGTTAACAGTGGCAGAGAGCCAGTCGATCAAGGAGAGAGAGGAAGAAGAAGAGGCTTCTCAGACACAGTATTCACTAGGGAGAGAGGCGGGTGCACATTATTGATCAGAGTAAAATTTAATTTAATGGAGAATTGACTACTAAGGGTTTTACCTTAGCTATGCTGGTAACTGGGGCCTGCAATACAGCCTTATGGTGGAGCCCAGTGAGTGGTTGGGAAGAAGGACGATGGGGGGTAAGGGAGAGGGGAGAATGGGGGTAAGAAAGTTGGGTGATTGGGGGGAGATTGGTGGTTGGGGAGAAAGGAGATGGGGGTAGCAAGGAGATGTGGGGTAAGGAGTTTCGGGGATTGGGTCAATCAATCTGTTATGAATTGTGCATTATGCAGAAATAGCTCTGCCATTTCCTGGTTTCCTAATTTCAGTTTGTGACAAAACAAGTACATTAGAGTGTCTAGTTTGAGAAATGAACGCCTCAAAAGTCCTCAACTTGCAGCTTCATTAAATAATACCTGCAAAACACCAGTCTCAACGTCAACAGTGAAGAGACGACTCCGGGATGCTGGCCTTCTAGGCAGAGTTCCTCTGTCTAGTGTCTGTGTTCTTTTGCCCATCTTAATCTTTTCTTTTTATTGGCCAGTCTGAGATATGGCTTTTTCTTTACAACTCTGCCTAGAAGGCCAGCATCCCGGAGTCACCTCTTCACTGTTGACGTTGTGACTGGTGTTTTGCGGGTACTATTTAATGAAGCTGCCAGTCTGTTTCTCAAACTACACACTCAAATGTACTTGTCCTCTTGCTCAGTTGTGCACCGGGGCCTCCCACTCCTCTTTCTATTCTGGTTAGGGCCAGTTTGAGCTGTTCTGTGAAGGGAGTAGTACACAGCGGTGTACAAGATCTTCAGTTTCTTGGCAATTTCTCGCATGAAATAGCCTTCATTTCTCAGAACAAGAATAGACTGACGAGTTTCAGAAGAAAGTACTTTGTTTCTGGCCATTTTGAGCCTGTAATCGAACCCACAAATGCTGATTCTCCAGATACTCAACTAGTCTAAAGAAGGACTGTTGTAATGCTTCTTTAATCAGGACAACAGTTTTCAACTGTGCTAACATAATTTCAAACGGGTTTTCTAACGATCAATTAGCCTTTTAAAATGATAAACTTGGATTAGCTAACACAACGTGCCATTGGAACACAGGAGTGATGGTTGCTGATAATGGGCCTCTGTACGCCTTTGTAGATATTCCATAAAAAATCTGCTGTTTCCAGCTACAATAGTCATTTACAACATTAACAATGTCTACGCTGTATTTCTGATCAATTTGATGTTATTTTAATGGGAAAAAAATGTCTAAGTGACCCCAAACATATTTGGCTGAATTACACTGAGTGAATGGTTGCACACATTGGCCAGAAACTACTTCAAGAATTGTTTTAAATTATGGAGTGGAAATGCAATGACAGTTGTTATTATTATTTTTTTCACTTTCTTTCTCTCATCTCCCTCTTCCTCTCCATCTCTAACTCTTTCTCTCCACCTCAACTCTCCATCTCTCTAACTCTTCCTCTATCCCTCTCTTCTCTTCCTCTCCATCTCCTCACTTTCTATCGCCCCATCCCTCTCCCTCTCCATCTCTCTCTCTCTCTCTCTCTCTCTCTCTCTCTCTCTCTCTCTCTCTCTCTCTCTCTCTCTCTCTCTCTCTCTCTCTCTCTCTCTCTCTCTCTCTCTCTCTCTCTCTGTGGTCTCCACTGATATACAGAACAGTGTCTCTCTTCCATTCTGTGGAGTTCAATATCCACAGAGGTAAAGGTATCATTTTCTTTTTACCTTTTTTTCTCTCTTTCTTTTCTTTCTATTTCCCTCCAGCCTGCATGGCTGCCACTGCAACTGAAGTCGTTTAGCACCGTCCTTGAAAAAGCCCTCAGTGAGAAAAACTCCTGGCATGTTTAAGGAAAAGGTAGAATGCAGTGTGTGTCAGACAGAGCTGAGACGGGGATGGGCGGGGGGTACTCCCCAGGGGGGGGGTATTTTCCCCTCTAATAGCTGTTACGAGCCCTACATTATATCCAAGGAGCTACGTTCCTTTGGGGTCCAGACACACACACACACACACACACACACACACACACACACACACACACACACACACACACACACACACACACACACACACACACACACACACACACACACACACACACACACACACACACACACACACAGGCGCACTCTTTCTCTTACACACACAGGCACACATCGCATACACACAGACAAAAAAAAACACACACACCCTCTCCCAACCGCTTTGCTCGCTCCATGTCAATATCCTGCCATTTGAAGTCACGTACTGCAGGGGCTTCTGTGAGTCACCGAGGAGCCAGGCTGACGGGTAATGGGCCGCATTCATTAATAGTGTTGCCGTGCTCCTGTCCCTCCCCAGCAACGCCACGGATGTCTTCACTGGGGTATGAGGGGAGAGGGAGGGGTGGTCGTCCCGTGGGGAGTCTCCTCCCAGACTCACTTAAAGGAGCTTTATTTCACAGAGAGAAGAGAGGGAAGAGAGAGAGAGAGGGAAGAGAGAGAGAGAGGGAAGAGAGAGAGAGGGAAACAGAGGAAAGGCCGGGGCCGGCTCTTTAAAAGGGAGTGCAGGGGCCCAGACGGGGCCCAGGTGAGCCGAGGTTAACCCTTCCAGGGGTCACACTCCCTCCTGCCCCCCGTCAAACAGCTTATTATCCCACCTGTCGGAAAGTAATCGCTCCGGCTGAAAGGAAAGGTGTCGAGGTGTTTAAATGCTTTGTATGGAGGCACTTGAAAGGGTAAAGAGGGAGGGGTGGAGGGGAGTAATGGACGAGGCCTAGCCTGCCTGAGGGATGCTGCTATGTTGATAAGACTGAAGGTGACACTAGTCAGTACATTGCTAAACTCACCTTCATGGCTCAGGCTCTTTCCGTGTTGTTTATTCAAAGATAATTCAATCTTACCCAGAGTAAGCGTTTGTGTATGTGTGTGTGGGTGTGTTTGAATGTCAGTGTTTTTTGTGTGTATAATCGGTGTCAGTGCGTGCATGCGTGCTGATGAGTGTGTGACAGGTGTGTCTTGTCCGTGCCAGTGTAGAGAGTCCAAGGCCGTGTTTTTAACAGGGTGCAGCAAGTGGGGCATGTGGTTTGCATTAAAGGGATTAGCAGTCACTTCAAAAGATGACCTGGATTCAGCCCATCAGGGACACCAGTTACACCCCCCTGGTCCACACACACACTCCCTCCCTTTAAAAAAACCTAGCTGGCACAGCTGTCCCCGCTACAACCACTCTCTCTCACCACACCGGCGTGTGCGTGCGTACGTGTGTAAAGATATTCAAACATCCTCAGAAATCCTGTACTTATTTTTCTGTAGTATATGACATATCTCTAATTGCTGCATCTGAATCCCAAGTGTAATTGACCTGTTGTTATTCTACGGTAGTTACACTTCCAGTACACATTATGTAAACATGTCTATTAATATGGTGATTCATATATTCCATCACGGGTATTACATGGTAACTGTTGTTTCCATGGCCACAGCCATTGGTCTGATGTTGGTATTGTTGGTTGGGGATTGAGATGTTGGAGGGAGGGAGACGCTGTCAGCTCAGCAGTGACGTGTCAGTGTGCCTGTGGAGAACTTAACCATATTTAATCCCAGGACATATTGATCCATATAACTATTGACTGCTGCTCGGTTTTGATTGGATTTGGGTAATGCAAACACCACATAAACCCACAACATGACATTCACCACTCACAACACTACGTCAATCACTAACCCTCTGAAAAGAAATGGTGAATTCTACAGTATTAAAGTCTGCCTTAATGTTGATGAAAATCAATTATTCATTTTAGGTTATGAAGTGTTCAAATTCAAACTTGCTAAATTGAGAAAATGTTGAATTAAATCAAATGTCCTTGTGTTGAATTTGATATTGATTCAGTAATTTCATTCCTTTCTTTCTCTCTCGGTTATTCCTCCACTTCAGAACCACATGTTGACTCAGCACAGCAGTTAACCAGGCAGATTATCAGTGGACCTGAGGAGGAGAGGAGAACCATACGGCGAGGAGGAGAATCATGTCTGACCCGGTCGGTCCTCCAGCCACCTTCAGTGCAATATCCCACTGGCTCTTTTGCACTGAACTTTGGATTCAGTTCACACCGGGAAGGAACATGTCACACACACAAAAAGAAAAAGGACGGATGAAAGACAGAGGGGTGAAAAAAGGACAGAAAAACTTAGCTCTGGTCTTTGACTGGTTGTTATTTCAACAAAACATGCCCACTATCTTTGTAAATAGAAATTGTTCATGTGTTGCTTAATAACTTCAGCTATATTGCAGTCTTATACAGTATTTGCCATTGTACAGTTCTAAACCGTTTGTCCCCAAAAAAAGAACTAGAAAAAAAATGACAATGCCACTGTCAGTCAGAAGAGGTGGAATTCATCAACAATGTGTTGGTGAAACAGGGTGCCAATGTGGGGTATTATTATGTAGGGAACAGGAAGTTGTGGTATGGTCAGTCAGGACCCTTTTCATCAGTGCCCATTTCCTGTATGTGGACACTATCCTGACCTGGTCACTCGTTACTGAAGCGGGTAGCAGGGTGCTTGATCACCAGCAGAACCTGACATTGTGACGTCACGGGTCTCATTCCAACATGGTTGTCCTTCTAGAAGACCAGCTGAGGACTGAATGGTGCATTTAATCTGGTCCTCCTGCCTGCGCAAGTTCCAATGAAAGGAAGAGAAAAAAAGAAGGAAAAACAGGATAGGGTTCTGATATATGCAAAAGCAGTGACACAGATTTGGAAAGGCCAGCTAGCTCCTCTGGTTGGCACGGGAACAGAGGCATCGTGAACCCCTCTGTGTCTCCTAGAGCATCATGGGGGGGGGATCTCCAGCCCACTGATTTAAACCTGTACAATTCTGTTATTAATGTTTACTGCTCGTTCAAGCCTGGAGATTACTGGAATTTTTTTCTTCTCGTTTTTGTTAGCTCTTTGTATTTTAGATTTTTTTTGCAATGGGGAATACATCCATTTTGATTTGGGGTCATTGTGGAGACTATACATGTATTAAGTCTCTCTGTAGGGATGTGCTTATGAAACTTATGTCCTGGGCTCTCCTGAAGAGTTCCCAACTTATCCCCTTCCTTCCTCGTTTCCTGCGGTATCCCATTGCTCTGCTCTCTGCTCAAGCTGGAAGCCATTGTGGCGTTATTATACACCAATATAAATCAATCTGTTACAGATGTAGGATCTTAATTTGACCAGTTTTACAGCAGGAAAATAATTCTGCAGCAACAGGAAATGTGAATTATTGTGTGGATTATAATTAATCAACATTTTTGTAGCAGTTGATACATTTTTTGGTTAGGAAAAATCAATTCAAAATCAAGTCAAATCAAGACAAACTTTAGAAGCCTTTTTAAACCTTGAGTACATTACAATATTTCATTTCCTGATATGCAGGAAATTTCCTGCAACAACAATGTGATTAAATTAAGATCCCACATCTGTATGTAAATGTTTTTGCATTCATTGAACCTGAGATGCACTTTTGTATGAAACTTTAATGTTTTGACCTTTTGATTGAGAATTGTTCATACTCAGTTTACAGGAAATTAACCACCATCTCCTGCTGCAGCAAAAGGACAGTTCTCTTCTCTGATGTTATTCAAATGTTATTGTACAAATATGGAGTTCTGTATTTGGCAGACCTCATTTTTGTGTTGCACATGTGATAAAATATTAAAAATGTATGAGAAAACGGCTCCTATGGCCCTTCATTTGTGTGTTCATGTGTTTTGTGAGTGTGCATTTGTGTGTTTGTGTATGTGTGTTTGTGCTCACGTGTGTGTGTGTGTTTGTGCTCACGTGTGTGTGTGTGTGTGTGTGTGTGTGTGTGTGTGTGTGTGTGTGTGTGTGTGTGTGTGTGTGTGTGTGTGTGTGTGTGTGTGTGTGTGTGTGTGTGTGTGTGTGTCAATTAATTTGATTAAGTAACAAGATGGGCCCATGACAGCATGAACATGATCATCTTCAAAACCTTACTTTGGATTTTTGGTTTTAAATCAAATTGCATCCTTTTAAAATTTGACCTTCGTTTAACTAGGCAAGTCAGTAAAGAACAAATTCTTATTTACAATGACAGCCTACCAGGAGAACAGGTTAACTGCCTTGTTCAGGGGCAGAACGGCAGATTTTTATCTTGTCAGCTCAGGGTTTTCGATCCAGCAACCTTTCAGTTATTGGCCCAATGCGCTAACCACTAGGCTACCTGCCGTTCCCCTGGTTCCATTGGGGCTTCTGCCTAACGAACATCTGAGGATCTTAAGGGAGGTCTGTGTTATTAATGACTCCATTACCCATCACCCTGTGCGGTCCCATTCCACACACCCTCGCACCAGGCCTATTAGGGAGCCTGCAGCTCTCCAGGGGACCACTGGAAGGAAATTATGTCTGCACTGAATGGGACAAAGCCCCATATAGTAACATCTGTCTGTCTTTACAGATGAATCCTCATAACAATGAGATGAAAAACAGAAAGTCGAAAATAACTGTTATGACCAGGGACATGAGTCTGTCATCAAAAAGTATACATTTTACTAAGATGTTGATAGTACATGGGGTGGGATTCTGAAATACTTTTTGCTATGTTTTCAATAAGATGATCAATACCACTTTTTTTCAAACCAAAATTAAGATTTGAAATATATAGATTAAAGAAGTCAGCGCTTGGGAATATTAATTTGTACATCGTATACTGTTTCTCCTGCTTGCTGTTTTTATATATCAATACAAGAAAATATATAACACATAGCATCTCCCTCTGGTCTGTCTGTAGGATGGTTGACTGGTCACAGAAACAATCTTGTCCAGACAAGACTATTGATCACGATGGCGAAATAATGTCACTTTATCTGTGCACGTGTCGAGGACAATTACTTCACTGGATTCTCCTTCACCGTAACCTAATGAACACTTATATTGATATGCTGATCAGGTATCTGGTTTGTATTACCTGATGTAGAGGTTTTATCTGCCTTTTGTTTTGACTCCTCTTCATTGTGCTTTTCTGACTGACAATCTTTCCCAATTGAAATGGAATTCAGAAATGGAATGGAATAGATATTCTCACCAGTGTTACAACAGATGTAGACTAACAGTGAAATGCTTACGAGTTAAAGATTTAAAAAATCTAAAAATAAATAGTGACACGAGGAATTAACACAGTGAATAACGAATAACAATAACATGGCTATATATAAGGAGTACCAGTACCGAGTCGATGTGCAGGGGTATGAGGTAATTGAGGTAGCTATGTACAGTATATATAGGTAGGGTTAAAGTGACAAGGCAACGGGATAGATAATACACAGTAGCAGCAGCGGGTAGAAATTTGATAGCAGTCTTATGGCTTGAGGATAGAAGCTGTTTAGAGTCCTGTTGGTTCCAGACTTGGTGCACTGGTACCGCTTGCCGTGCGGTAGCAGAGAGAACAGTCTGTGGCTTGTGTGGCTGGAGTCTTGGACAATTTTTGGGGCCTTCCTCTGACTGTCAAGCAGAATGCAAGCTGGGCAGCAATTAAACAACTTTGCTTGCGTCTTCTCATGCCAGCCACTTTTAATAAGCTTCAAGGGCATTCTAAACGGGTCCAGAACTTTGCGTTGCCAGAGATGGACTGGCCCACATCATCTATTACGTTAAATTGGGTGGCGGCCTCCAGCTCATATTTATGATTTAATTAAATTCACTTGTGAGGCGTATCATCGGAACCACTGCGGCCTCCCTTTCGCCCGCCAGCCTCAGCAATGAAAAACACAAACGCACATGTACACTTACGCACATGTACTCTCTCACACACACACAAACACACAAATGAATACACAAATGTGTTTTTCTGTCTCCTGCCCAAGAGTGAGACTTTGTGGGCGCTTTGGCAAGGGCACTCTCAGGGGCTCGTTTAAAAGCAATATAATTACACAGATCCCAGTCGTCTCCGACAGCAAGTGCTGGACCATATGGCCTGCACGGCCTCTATAGAGATTGCTTTACTGGGCTGATCCTCCATAATATGGCTGCACACATATACTGTGCCTCTAGAAAGTATTCACACCCCTTTTTTTACAGCCTGAATAAAATGTAAAAAACACATACACACCCCATAATGTAAAAAATGTTTTTTACTAATGAATTAAAAATGAAAAGCTGAAAACTATTCAACCCCTTTGTTATGGCAAGCCTAAATTTGTTTAACAAGTCACATAATAAATTGCATGGACTCTGTGTCCAATAATAGTGTTTAAAATGATTTTTGAAGGACTACCTCATCTCTGTTTATCAATGATAAACAACCAACTTGGCAAAGCATGAAGAATTTGGAAAAGAATAATGGGCAAATGTTGCACAATCCAGGTGTGCAAAGCTCTTAGAGACTTACCCACTCACAGCTGTAATCACTACCATAGGGGATTCTAACATGTATTGACTCGGGGGGTTGAATACTTATCGAATCAAGATATATTAGTGTTACATTTTTTATGAATGTTTTACAAATGTTAGAAATCCATTTGAATCCCACTTGGTAACACAACAAAATGTGGAAAAAGTCAAGGGGTGTGAATACTTTCTGAAGGCACTGTACTGTACTTTCAGTGCAAGAAGAATCAGCAGGAGAAGCTCTCTAGTCTGTTGACCTCTACTACCACAGGCGCACTGTAGTGTATGATTCATGAAAGAATAATGAAACCTAGTTGGGTATGTATCCAGCATGCTGAAAAAGCACTGTTTTGGCTCTGAAAAAAACACAAACACCAAACATCAGCATGGAACTCTTTCTTTGCTTCTTTGTGTTCCCTTAGCATCTCCTTACTGTCGTTTCTTCTTCTTTTGTGGAAGAAAAATGATTTTGTGAAAACTGACCAGGGTTTAGGCTGAGCATTCCTCTCACTGAAGGGGGCCTGGGAGACCTCTTATGGCATTCAATATGTGCGCCCAAGCGTGAGATCCAGATCCATTTGGCCGGGGGATCCGTGGGGACAGTCTGGGGTAACCCAATCTCTCACACTGCTCCCTAACTCTCCTGCTCCCTCGCCCAGAGAGCCATCTTTTCACTCCAAAACTGTGTCAGCAAAATGGACGTCATTGACTCTCCATGTCCAATTGAATCTGGGTGAAAAGGGGCCTCCTTTGTTTTGTTTTTTCCAATTCACTGTATTTTCGTTTCCACTTCTTTCTCTGGTGAATGTTTTGTGTCAAACTTGATATGTCTAGTAATATACTCTATATTTTAGTGAGTGTGCCCCATATAGAAAAGAATCGCGAAAATCAAATGAGAATATTTAATGGCAAAAGAAGATTATTTGTAATAAGTAATCTACTAAGTATTTGGGAAGATTTTGTTTGTTTTGCCTTGTACATGTATGTCAGTGGTGTATTTGTATATGTGTTAACTTACATGACTTATGTGACAAACACAATTGAATACATGATTGTGATCATTTTCCTACATACAGTGCTGCTTGAAAGTATGTGAACCCTACAGGGCTGGTCATGATTTTGCTATAAATATATTAAAATAAAGATATAAAATCCTTATCTAAACCCCAATTTGTAATAAAGACATTCCAAGTAAATGACAGAAACAAAAAAAAGGATATATTTTCATTGTTTATTTAACAAAAGTGGTTTATTTAACAGAAACTCAGATTTGATGTGTGCAAAAATGTGTGAACCCCTTCAGTCGATAGCTTGTGGCACCTCCATTAGCAGCGATAACTTGGAGTAAACGTCTCCTGTAGTCAGTAATCAGTCTCTGACATCTGTTTTGATTGATTGTTTCCCACTCCTCCTTACAGAACTTCTTACAGCCAATTGAGTGAGGTTTGAGTAGTGTCTGGCATGAACTGCCCGCTTCAGGTCCTGCCACAGCATCTCGATTGGATTTAGGTCAGGATTTTGACTTGGCCAATCCAAAAACGAATCTTCTTTCTCCTGAGCCATTCTTTGGTAGATTTGCATGAATGGTTTGGGTCGCTGTCTTGTTGGACGACCCATTTTCGGCCCAGCTTTAGCTCCTTGACTGATGGCCTGACGTTCTGTTTAAGAATCTCCTGGTAATACCTCAGAATGTATGGTTCCCTTAATGATGCGGAGTCATCCAGGTCCAGAGGAGGAAAAGCAGCTGAGATCTTGACATTCCCACCACCATGCTTGACTGTTGCGATAAGGTTTTTTGGGTGGTAGGCAGTGTTGGGTTTTCGCCAAACATAGCGGTATAGATTGTGACCAAAAAGCTCAATTTTGGACTCATCGGTCCAGGGAATGGACTTCCAGAAAGCTTCAGGTTTGTCCAAGTGGTCTCAGTCAAAGTTAAGGCAGTTTGGGCAGTTTGGTTCTTTTTTGACTGCAGAGGCTTCTTCCTAGCAACCCTCCCATGAATGGCATTTCAATTCAGTGTTCTTCTTATTGTTAAAGCATGCACAGTTACCTGAGATGCAGCAAGGGAGGTCTGCAAATCTCTAGATGTTATGTTTGGGATGACTTTTAACTGATTTATTATTGTTCTTGTGGCTCTTGGGGATTTTTTTGGAAGGGCGTAAACTTCTAGGCACAGTTGCAGCCATTTTAAATGCTCTCCATTTGTAAATTATTTCCCTTACAGTGGATTGCTGGAGCATAAATCTTTTTGAGATTATTTTATAGTCTTCCCCAGACTGATGTGCTCTCACGACCCTCGTCCTGATGTCCTCTGAGATCTCCTTTCCTCTCAGCAGGGTATGCTTTGGCTGGGTAATACCAAACAGACCAGGTTTCTTATCTCTATTTATCAGAGCCCCGCCCAAACTCTTTCCTAACAATCTCTCCTTTGATTGGTTCATTTGGTACCCAGTTATTTACCCACCTGATTCTACTTACCTACTTGATTTAACCAATGCAACTTGGGGTTTACTTATTTTTGCACCTGCACTAATTATTTTTTTATTTTGTTTTTCTACTACAGGCTTGATTTCCTCTACACCAACATATAGTATTGGTAAATATAAACCTGTTATGTCAGATCAAAAAGACTGGTTCTGATTATTGAAGATTTCATGGTAAAAACAAAAAAAAAGGGGTTCACGTACTTTCAAGCAGCACTGTTTATATGGTATGACATTTGAGCATAGCCGCAGGAAGTAGAGGTGCTGAGCATCCCCTGAAAACCAATTTAGACCAATTTAGACATCTGTAGCAAGGGCAAAAAAATCATTTCAGAATGTCCGCTGTGTCATAAAAAAAAGGTAGTTAATTCATTAAGCATAGTATCTTGCAGGATTCAATAGTTGGAATTGTAAGAGTTGTTGCCCTGTCCCCTTTTCTGCGACTCTCATCCTAATGGAATCCAGAAAGAACAAAACCCTGTCCTCAAACATTTACATCAAAAGGTGCAAAGTTATGAGCAAAGACACAAAACATACACATCAAATAAAATCATTTTCTTGATCAAATAACATAGAAAACAACCACTTTTTGTGCTGTAGTAATTTACCATCCTACAAACCACTTAATGTAAATGTACAATGCTGATTTGTACATAGGCTGGTCATCTAGTTTTATACCTGCAGACTTTCCATCACCATGAAGACAAAAATGCACAATACTCTAATTGAGTACATTGAGACATCAAGAGTTTTGTGATGAGATGATGTAGCTCAGTTGGTAGAGCATGGTGCTTGCAATGCTATGGTTGTGGGTTCAATTCCCACAGGGAAGTTTCATTTGCAAAGTATTTCAAGAAACTGGAAAAAATACAGGTATATCAAGCAAGTGTTCTTATACTCCACAATAATTATCGAATTAACTGTTTTCTACAGATAATTATCAGACTCAAATACATTTAGTTAAACAATTTCACGAAAGTAGTGCACTGGGTCTTTACTAGTCCTGTATTAGCAGACGTCTTCAGCGCAGGCAAAACATTTGAATCTGCATCCCCCAAATCGCAGCCCCCCCACCCCCAAACTATTTCCCGCCACTACGCATTTGAAACAAAATATGTGAATTATATGAGTCATCTATTAATAGTATAAGAAAATGGTATGTTCTGACAATGTGACCTCTACAAAATAAATGCTTTCCTTATAGATTACACATTGTTTTTGGAAGTCAACATATAAAACAACATGACAATAGTATAACAAAAATACAATACTTGTGTATAAATTTTCATTTTCAGGTATACATTTCTATGGTTAAAAAACAAATGGCTGAGCAACACTTCCTACTGAACAGTTGATTTCACTATAGCTATCCCTTGGGTCTCCCAGCCAGGGTTTTAACCAGGCCCTGCTTAGCTTCCATATTTGTCATTGACTATGACCAATGTGCTATCATGTGAATGACTCTTTAGCAGTCTACACTTAATAATTAAATAGATTCACTGCTGCTATCAGTCATTCTAAAGGGTAGGTATAACAGAGCAAATTAATTGTAACCATACTTGTAAGTCATAAACAGCACCTTCAGAATGTATTCAGACCACTTGACTTTTTCCACATTTTGTTAGGTTACAGCCTTAATCAAAAATCAATCAAATTGTTTTTTTCCCTCGTCAATATACACACAATACCCCATAAAGACAAAGCAAAAACAGTTTCTTAGAATTTTTTTCAAATTTATTACAAAACTGAAACATTTCCTTAACTATTCAGACCCTTTTCTCAGTACTTTGTTGAGGCACTTTTGGCAGCCTCAAGTCTTCTTGGGTATGACGCTACAAGCTTGGCACACGTGTATTTCTCCCATTCTTCTCTGGAGATCCTCTCAAGCTCTGTCAGGTTGTATGGGGAGCGTCGCTACACAGCTATTATCAGGTCTCTCCAGAGATGTTCGATCGGGTTTAAGTCCGTGCTCTGGCTGGGCCACTCAAGGACATTCAGAGACTTTTTCCCGAAGCCACTCCTGCGTTGTCTTGGCTGTGTGCTCAGGGTTGTTGTTCTGTCAGAAGGTGAAACTTTGCCCCAGTCTGATTGCTCTGGAGCAGTTTTTTATCAAGGACTTTGCTCCGTTCATCTTTCCCTCGATCCTGACTAGTCTCCCAGTCCCTGCAGCTGAAAAATATCACCACAGCATGATGCTGCCACCACAATGCCTCACCGTAGGATGGTGCCAGGTTTCCTCCACACGTGACACTTGGCATTCAGGCCAAATAGTTAAATCTTGAGAATCTTGTTTCTCATGATCTGAGTCCTTTAGGTGCCTTTTGGCAAACTCCAAGCGGGCTGTTATGTGCCTTTTACTGAGGAGTGGCTTCCGTCTGGCCACTCTACCATAAAGGCCTGATTGGTGGAGTGCTGCAGAGATGGTTGTCCTTCTGGAAGGTTCTCCCATCTCCACAGAGGAACTCCAGAGCTCTGTCAGAGTGACCATCGGGTTCTTGGTCACCTCCCTGACCAAGGCCCTTCTCCACTGATTTCTCAGTTTGGCCGGGCGGCCAGCTCTAGGAAGAGTCTTGGTGGTTCCAAACTTATTCCATTTAAGAATGATGGAGGCCACTGGGTTCTTGGGGACCTTCAATGCTGCAGAAATGTTTTGGTAACCTTCCCCAGATCTGTGCCTCGACACAATCCTGTATTGGAGCTCTACGGACAATTCCTTGGCCTGTTGGACCTTATATAGACAGGTGTGTGCCTTTCCAAATCATGTCCAATCAATTGAATTTACCACAGGTGGACTCCAATCAAGTTGTAGAAACATCTCAAGGATGATCAATGGAAACAGGATGCACCTAAGCTCAATCTCGAGTCTCATAGCAAAGCGTCTGAATACTTATGTAAATAAGGTATTTCTGTTTTTATATTTAATACATTTGCTGACATTTCTAAAAACTTGTTTTTACTTTGTCATTATGGGGTATTGTGTGTAGATTAATGAGGAGTAAATGTAATTTCATCCATTTTAGAATAAGGCTGTAACGTATCAAAATGTGGAAAGGGTCAATGGGTCTAAATACTTTCTGAGATCACTGTATATGCAGAGCTCCCTTGTGAAAGAGACCCTGGTCTCAATGGTGACTCCCTGTTTAAATAAAGGTATAATTTTATTAAATTAAATACCCTGAACAAAAATATAAATACAACATGCAACAATTTCAAAGATTTTACTGAGTTCATGTAAGGAAATCAGTCAATTGAAATAAATGAATTAGGCCCTAATCTACGGATTTCACATGACTGGGAATACAGATACGCATCTGTTTGTCACAGATACCGTGAAAGAAAAAAGGTAGGGGCATGGATTAGAAAACCAGTCAGTATCTGGTGTGACCATCATTTGCCTCATGCAGTGTGACACATGTGCTTCGCATAGAGTTGATCAGGCTGTTGATTGTGGCCTGTAGAATGTTGTCCCACTCCTCTTCAATGGCTGTGTGAAGTTGCTGGAAATTGGCGGGAATTGGAACACGCTGTCGTACACTTCATTCCAGAGCATCCCAAACGTGCTCAATGGGTGACATGTCTGGTGAGTATGCAGGCCATGAAAGACTTGGGACATTTTCAGCTTCCAGGAATTGTGTACAATCCTTGCAACATGGGACCGTGCATTATCATGCTGAAGCATGAGGTGGTGGTGGTGGATGGGCCTCAGGATCTCGTCACAGTATCTCTGTGCATTCAAATTGCTATTGATAAAATGCAGTTGTGTTCGTTGTCCGTAGCTTATGCCTGCCCATACCATAACCCCACCGCCACCATGGGGCTCTCTGTTCACAACGTTGTCGTCCTCAAACCACTTTTCCACACGACGCCATATACGCTGTCTGCCATCTGCCCGGTACATTTGAAATGGGGATTCATCCGTGAAAAACACACTTCTCCAGCCAGTGGCCATCGAAGGTGAGCATTTTCCCACTGAAGTCAGGTTAAAACCCTGGCGAGGAAGGAGAGCACGCAGATGAGCTTCGCTGAGACGCTTTCTGACAGTTTGTGCAGACATTTTTTGGGTTGTGCAAACCCACATTTACATCAGCTGTCCAGGTGGCTGGTCTCAGACGATCCCGCTGGTGAAGAAGCCGGATGTGGAGGTCCTGGGCTAAAGTGATTACATGTGGTCTGCGGTTGTGAGGCCGGTTGGACGTACCGCCAAATTCTCTACAACAACGTTGGAGGTGGCTTATGGTAGAAAAAAGAACATAAAATTCTGGTAATTCAGGTAACAGCTCTGGTGGACATTCCTGCAATTTCCATGCCAATTGCAAGCTCCCTCAAAACTTGAGACATATGTGGCATTGTGTTGTGTGACAGAACTGCACATTTTAGAGTGGCCTTTTATTATCCCCAGCACAAAGTGCAACTGTGTAATGATAATGATGTTTAATCAGCTTCTTGATATCATTTACATTTACATTTAAGTCATTTAGCAGACGCTCTTATCCAGAGCGACTTACAAATTGGTGCATTCACCTTATGACATCCAGTGGAACGGCCACTTTACAATAGTGCATCTAAATCTTTTAAGGGGGGGGGAGTGAGAAGGATTACTTTATCCTATCCTAGGTATTCCTTAAAGAGGTGGGGTTTCAGGTGTCTCCGGAAGGTGGTGATTGACTCCGCTGTCCTGGCGTCGTGAGGGAGTTTGTTCCACCATTGGGGGGCCAGAGCAGCGAACAGTTTTGACTGGGCTGAGCGGGAACTGTACTTCCTCAGTGGTAGGGAGGCGAGCAGGCCAGAGGTGGATGAACGCAGTGCCCTTGTTTGGGTGTAGGGCCTGATCAGAGCCTGGAGGTACTGAGGTGCCGTTCCCCTCACAGCTCCGTAGGCAAGCACCATGGTCTTGTAGCGGATGCGAGCTTCAACTGGAAGCCAGTGGAGAGAGCGGAGGAGCGGGGTGACGTGAGAGAACTTGGGAAGGTTGAACACCAGACGGGCTGCGGCGTTCTGGATGAGTTGTAGGGGTTTAATGGCACAGGCAGGGAGCCCAGCCAACAGCGAGTTGCAGTAATCCAGACGGGAGATGACAAGTGCCTGGATTAGGACCTGCGCCGCTTCCTGTGTGAGGCAGGGTCGTACTCTGCGGATGTTGTAGAGCATGAACCTACAGGAACGGGCCACCGCCTTGATGTTGGTTGAGAACGACAGGGTGTTGTCCAGGATCACGCCAAGGTTCTTAGCGCTCTGGGAGGAGGACACAATGGAGTTGTCAACCGTGATGGCGAGATCATGGAACGGGCAGTCCTTCCCCGGGAGGAAGAGCAGCTCCGTCTTGCCGAGGTTCAGCTTGAGGTGGTGATCCGTCATCCACACTGATATGTCTGCCAGACATGCAGAGATGCGATTCGCCACCTGGTCATCAGAAGGGGGAAAGGAGAAGATTAGTTGTGTGTCGTCTGCATAGCAATGATAGGAGAGACCATGTGAGGTTATGACAGAGCCAAGTGACTTGGTGTATAGCGAGAATAGGAGAGGGCCTAGAACAGAGCCCTGGGGGACACCAGTGGTGAGAGCACGTGGTGAGGAGACAGATTCTCGCCACGCCACCTGGTAGGAGCGACCTGTCAGGTAGGACGCAATCCAAGCGTGGGCCGCGCCGGAGATGCCCAACTCGGAGAGGGTGGAGAGGAGGATCTGATGGTTCACAGTATCGAAGGCAGCCGATAGGTCTAGAAGGATGAGAGCAGAGGAGAGAGAGTTAGCTTTAGCAGTGCGGAGCGCCTCCGTGATACAGAGAAGAGCAGTCTCAGTTGAATGACTAGTCTTGAAACCTGACTGATTTGGATCAAGAAGGTCATTCTGAGAGAGATAGCGGGAGAGCTGGCCAAGGACGGCACGTTCAAGAGTTTTGGAGAGAAAAGAAAGAAGGGATACTGGTCTGTAGTTGTTGACATCGGAGGGATCGAGTGTAGGTTTTTTCAGAAGGGGTGCAACTCTCGCTCTCTTGAAGACGGAAGGGACGTAGCCAGCGGTCAGGGATGAGTTGATGAGCGAGGTGAGGTAAGGGAGAAGGTCTCCGGAAATGGTCTGGAGAAGAGAGGAGGGGATAGGGTCAAGCGGGCAGGTTGTTGGGCGGCCGGCCGTCACAAGACGCGAGATTTCATCTGGAGAGAGAGGGGAGAAAGAGGTCAGAGCACAGGGTGGGGCAGTGTGAGCAGAACCAGCGGTGTCGTTTGACTTAGCAAACGAGGATCGGATGTCGTCGACCTTCTTTTCAAAATGGTTGACGAAGTCATCTGCAGAGAGGGAGGAGGGGGGGGGAGGGGGAGGAGGATTCAGGAGGGAGGAGAAGGTGGCAAAGAGCTTCCTGGGGTTAGAGGCAGATGCTTGGAATTTAGAGTGGTAGAAAGTGGCTTTAGCAGCAGAGACAGAAGAGGAAAATGTAGAGAGGAGGGAGTGAAAGGATGCCAGGTCCGCAGGGAGGCGAGTTTTCCTCCATTTCCGCTCGGCTGCCCGGAGCCCTGTTCTGTGAGCTCGCAATGAGTCGTCGAGCCACGGAGCGGGAGGGGAGGACCGAGCCGGCCTGGAGGATAGGGGACATAGAGAGTCAAAGGATGCAGAAAGGGAGGAGAGGAGGGTTGAGGAGGCAGAATCAGGAGATAGGTTGGAGAAGGTTTGAGCAGAGGGAAGAGATGATAGGATGGAAGAGGAGAGGGTAGCGGGGGAGAGAGAGCGAAGGTTGGGACGGCGCGATACCATCCGAGTAGGGGCAGTGTGGGAAGTGTTGGATGAGAGCGAGAGGGAAAAGGATACAAGGTAGTGGTCGGAGACTTGGAGGGGAGTTGCAATGAGGTTAGTGGAAGAACAGCATCTAGTAAAGATGAGGTCGAGCGTATTGCCTGCCTTGTGAGTAGGGGGGGAAGGTGAGAGGGTGAGGTCAAAAGAGGAGAGGAGTGGAAAGAAGGAGGCAGAGAGGAATGAGTCAAAGGTAGACGTGGGGAGGTTAAAGTCGCCCAGAACTGTGAGAGGTGAGCCGTCCTCAGGAAAGGAGCTAATCAAGGCATCGAGCTCATTGATGAACTCTCCGAGGGAACCTGGAGGGCGATAAATGATAAGGATGTTAAGCTTGAAAGGGCTGGTAACTGTGACAGCATGGAATTCAAAGGAGGCGATAGACAGATGGGTAAGGGGAGAAAGAGAGAATGACCACTTGGGAGAGATGAGGATCCCGGTGCCACCACCCCGCTGACCAGAAGCTCTCGGGGTGTGCGAGAACACGTGGGCGGACGAAGAGAGAGCAGTAGGAGTAGCAGTGTTATCTGTGGTGATCCATGTTTCCGTCAGTGCCAGGAAGTCGAGGGACTGGAGGGAGGCATAGGCTGAGATGAACTCTGCCTTGTTGGCCGCAGATCGGCAGTTCCAGAGGCTACCGGAGACCTGGAACTCCACGTGGGTCGTGCGCGCTGGGACCACCAGATTAGGGTGGCCGATGCCACGCGGTGTGGAGCGTTTGTATGGTCTGTGCAGAGAGGAGAGAACAGGGATAGACAGACACATAGTTGACAGGCTACAGAAGAGACTACGCTAATGCAAAGGAGATTGGAGTGGCAAGTGGTCTACGCGTCTCGAATGTTCAGAAAGTTAAGCTTACGTAGCAAGAATCTTATTGACTAAAATGATTAAGATGATACAGTACTGCTGAAGTAGGCTAGCTGGCAGTGGCTGCGTTGTTGACTTTGTAGGCTAGCTGGCAGTTGTTGACTTTGTAGGCTAGCTGGCAGTGGCTGCGTTGTTGACACTACACTAATCAAGTCGTTCCGTTGAGTGTAATAGTATCTACAGTGCTGCTATTCGGGGGCTATAATTCAGTGTTGATTACGTTACGTTGCGTTAAAAGAACGACAATAGCTGGCTAGCTAACCTAGAAAATCGCTCTAGACTACACAATTATCTTTGATACAAAGACGGCTATGTAGCTAGCTAAGAAGAAATTGCTAAGATTAGACAAATTAAACCGTTGTACTATAATGAAATGTAATGAAATGTAATGAAAAGTTATACTACCTGCGGACCAAAGTGCTGCTATTCGGTAGACGGTGGACGTTTGCTAGCTGGCTAGCTGCTGGGCAGATGGCAGATAGCAGTGTAGACTGCGTTAGGACGACGAAATACGATAATTACGCAATTATCTTTGATACAAAGACGGCTATGTAGCTAGCTAAGAAGAAATTGCTAAGATTAGACAAATTAAACCGTTGTACTATAATGAAATGTAATGAAATGTAATGAAAAGTTATACTACCTGCGGACCAAAGTGCGAGTGCGACCGCTCGCTCCAACCCGGAAGTGATATGCCTTACCTGTCAGGTGGATGGATCATCTTGGCAAAAGGGAACATTTTCACTAACAGGGATGTAACAAATGTGTGCACAAAATTTGAGACAAATAAGCTTTTTGTGCCTATGGAAAATGTATTGTGTCTTTTATCTCAGTTCATGAAACGTAGGACACTTTACATATTGTGTTTATATTTTTGTTCAGTATATTTATGTGGTAAAAACTACTGGCACTTAAAGGGGCGGTACACCAAGATTTTAGTAATAATTCATTTTATTAACAAGAAGTGATTCATCCATTGATCCTGACAATGACCCGACAGCCAGCATTAGCATCACTGCTAGTGAAGCAATGGGAGTGGTAAGGCATAGGGCAGCTTGGTTCAAAAAGCATGCCCAAATCCTCACTCACTTCAAACCAAATGTTATAGCAACCCAAATACAATACCAAGTTGCAAATATAGAATATTGGAGGATATTATAGGAATTCTGGTATTTATATACACTACTGTTCAATAACATCAAATTGATCAGAAGTACAGTGTTGACATTGTTAATGTTGTAAATTACTATTGTAGCTAAATGGCAGATTTTTCATGGAATATCTACATCGGTGTACAGAGGCCCATTATCAGTAACCATCACTCCTGTGTTCCAATTGCACGTTGTGTTACCTAATCCAAGTTTCTCATTTTAAAAGGCTAATTGATCATTAGAAAACCCTTTTGAAATTATGTTAGCACAGCTGAAAACTGTTGTTCTGATTAAAGAAGCAATAAAACTGGCCTTCTTTAGGCTAGTTGAGTATTTGGAGCATCAGCATTTGTGGGTTCGATTGCAGGCTCAAAATTGCCAGAAACAAATAACTTTCTTCTGAAACTCGTCAGTCTATTCTTGTTCTGAGAAATGAAGGCTATTCCATGTGAGAAATTGTTAAGAAACTGAAAATCTTGTACAACGCTGTGTACTATTCCCAAACTGTCTCTAACCAGAATAGAAAGAGGAGTGGGAGGCCCTGGTGCACAACTGAGCAAGAGGAAAAGTACATTAGAGTGTCTAGTTTGAGAAACAGATGCCTCACAAGTCCCCAACTGGCAGCTTCATTAAAAAGTACTCGCAAAACACCAGTCTCAACGTCAACAGTGAAGAGGCGACTCCGGGATGCTGGCCTTCTAGGCAGAGTTCCTCTGTCCAGTGTCTGTGTTCTTTTGCCCATCTTAATCTTTTCTTTTTATTGGCCAGTTTGAGATATGGATTTTTCTTTGCAACTCTGCCTAGAAGTCCAGCATCCTGGAGTGGCTTCAGGACAAGTCTCTGCATGTCCTTTTGTGGCCCAGCCCGGAGCTCGGACTTGAACGAACGTATTTTCAGAGACCTGAAAATAGCTGTGCAGTGACGCTCCCCATCCAATCTGACAGAGCTTGAGAGGATCTGCAGAGAAGAATGGGAGAAACTCCCCAAATACAAGTGTGCCAAACTTGTAGCGTCATACCCAAGAAGACTCGAGGCTGTAATCGCTGCCAGAGGTGCATCAACAAAGTACCGAGTAAAGGGTTTACTTATGTAAATGTTATATTTCAATTTTTATTTGCAATAAATTTGCAAACAATTCTAAAAACCTGTTTTTGCTTTGTTGTTGTGGGGTATTGTGTGTAGATTGATGATGAAAAATAACAATTTTATACATTTTATAATAAGGCTGTAAAGTTTCAAAATGTGGAAAAAGTCAAGGGGTGTGAATATTTTCTGAATGCACTATAGTGACATTTCTCCAGCCCTATCCCTCAGCTGTTCACTAAAAACCTAGATTTTTGGTTGAGATGGATATGTGAATCCAACATATCAGTTATTCATTTGTAGACCGACTGGATATTGAATTGTGTTCAAAGGGCTCATTCCGCCACTTTTCAACCTCATATTCATTATCTCCAGCACCATACCAGTGTCTACATATGACAAAAACATTTCTACCCGATGACATCATCAAAAGTGAAAACATTCTATAAATAGTGATTTGCGATGTAGTAGATAAAGGGCTTCATTAACAAAATCATTAAGTATCCCTTTAAAAGAAGATTGTTGTAATATCTTACTTATATAGGTGGGTAACCTGTGGACCCTTTAACCGTGTATGTGTATTTGCTGCTATATGTATTACTTACAAGTTCCAGGTAGAACACATAGTCATCTAGATTCTTCTATATCTTGAGGGTCATTGGCTCTCAGTGAGATCCATCTTTACAGGAAGCCTTAAGATAAAAAAAAAAGACTAATCACTTTGACTTAAAACAAACATATAGAAACTTAAGAGCTATAGAAGTGTGGATGGCAAGAACAAAAATATCTCAACGTCTCAGGTGATAATTGGACAAAAAAGTGTAGCTGTGAATATCGAATATCAGCACATGGTGTCTTGGAGGAGATTCACAGAAGCTTGGCAACAGAGAAACACCTGCCCCACGCAACACCATGTACTGTCTTCCTCTAATACACATGACAACACAGGCACTATGATGCATCACTACAATACTACTAGTGTATAACAAATATTACCTCAACTGTAATACTACGATCCATCATAATGTTAAATGAACTGATTTTATTGGAGATATCGATGTAGCTTGGCCCTATGTGATCTAGAGTTCAGCTTACTCTTGAGCTGTGTTCTTCCCACTTACACAGTTAGCTAGCTGTATGTACGCTGCATTATTGATATTCAGCTCTCTCTCTCTCTCAAATTCCTCTTTGTCTTTATCCTTACCTTCCCATCACACTGGCATGCAGGTGCCAAGAGACCTCCTGTGGGTTTGACCCCACATAGTCTATATTTCATTGCTTGGTGTTTAATTCATTTTGGAGAATAAAAAAAAGAATCCTGTTTTAAGTGGCTGGCTGTCTTGTTGGGCTGCTAGGGCAGTATGGTGGGATGGGAGATGATGACTGGAGGGAGAGACTCACCTTCAGCTTCTCCCAGTTCAGGAGGCAGGGGGGATCATTAGCCATCAGGGCCGCGGGAGGGAAGGGGGTGGGGGGGTGGGGGTGGACAAAGGAGGGAAGAGCCGATCACTTGCCTTCGCATGGCCTCTGCTCTGAGCCTGAGTGAGTGGGAGAGTAGGAGAGAGACAAGCAAGAAAACAACAACTTTACTAATATGGGCATATATACTGTAGATAGAGAATGTAAGACAGAGAGACAGACACTGCAATACTGAAGATAGAAAGGGTATGGTTTAGCTGTATTCGGGCTAATGCAACTTGAATCATTCATTCCATGGTATTATACAGTATGTTTGATTGAATGCTTTACCGGCAGAGGGGGGTAGGCCCTAACACTACAATGGAGATGTTTTTTGTTGTCTTATTTTTGTCTCTGTTTGTTTTGCCTTATTGAGGTGGGGCAGAATGGGAGCTAATCGCATTGCCTCATAATACCAGTTAGTTTGTCATTTGTTTTCCTTCATGTCTTGTGCTTATTGGTGAACTAGGAAATGCTCTATAATGGTGCCTCGTGGGATATAAAGGCCTCATTCCCCCTGCTTCTCTTTCCTTTTCTCTCACTCTCTCTATTCCCTACTTTCTCTCACCCTCATTTTCTTCATTGCTCCCTCTTTTTCCCTCTATTCCCTCTCTCCTTAGCGCTCTTATTTCTCTCTCCCTCTCTATCTTCACCTCTTTCTATCTCCCCTTTTCCTAACCCCTCTCTCTCTCTCTCCCTCCGCCGCTCTCCTCTCTTGCATATCTTGTATTGTAAACAGCTCACAAAAGCGTAACAAGGTCTCCGTGCTCCCTCCGCTTCACTCTCTGTTCTCCCAGCTATTTGTTATTGTCGATCCTCCGCTATCGTGTTTGTCTCTATCACGCTTTTCTTCATTCTTCTTTTTTTTTCTCTCCGCCTCGTCAGAAAAGCAAAAGTTAATTAAATATGGAACGAGACGTAGCAGCATCTCTTTAAACCATCATGTCATTAAAATGGCATCCCTCTGAGATCAGCTTAAAAGGAGTCGGAGAACAATGTCAGATATTTATGGGCCTGGTTATGTAAACATGCTCCCTTTATTCTCTATGTATATTTCATGTAATTATCACTTTTTGTAGCGCCTCTCCCCCGTGACATGTAGAGGCAAGGAGTTACTGGGAGAATGTCATTAGAAGAGAGTATTGTTGCAGCGCCGATATTATACTGCTATTGAGTATACTGAGTATACTGTTGGCTACATTCCCGGACTCACTGAGGAAGGTTTTTACCTATATTTGAGATAAATGCTTTTGTATCTGACTCATATCTGACTCATATCTCTGTCTCTCTGTCTGGCACGGGACTCAAGCTCAATTCACTAATCTGTCCCTCTACAACAACAGACTGAATTTCTACATCTGAAACAAATGGTAAATGTCCTACAAATAACTTTTACCTATCCTCAATTGACTAATCAAATTAAACCAGCGGACCCCTCACCCCACACATGATATATCCATCTATAAAGAACAGAGATCTAGTGCACTGTGAACTAGTTCCTACAACGAAAGCTATACATTGGCTCCGTCATGCTTGAAGCCCTCTGTCTGTCTGCAACTGCCAGCTGATGGAAGCTGCTAATTAAGAGGGCCGGAGAGCCAGTGGGGCAACTGTCTTAACACTACAGGCACCTGTGTTGCACTAGAGTAGGACGCTGGGCCTGGACCCTATCACAACTCATAACAATGGTGCTGTGGAGAGGAGACAGGGGAGAAGGGAGACAGATGACAGGGGAGACACTAGAGTAGAGTACGATGGGTCTGGACCTCTTTTACAACTCATGGTGCTGTGTATTATTTGACCCTGCTGGTCATCTATGAACGTTTGAACATCTTGAAGAAGGTTGAAGAAGGTTCTGGCCTTAATGGCCGTGTACTCTTATCTCTACCCAGCACAGCAAGAAGAGGGTTGGCCACCCTTCAGAGCCTAGTCCCTCTCTAGGTTTCTTCCTAGTTTCCTGCCTTTCTAGGGAGTTTTTCCTAGCCACCGTGCTTCTACATCTGCATTGCTTGCTGTTTGGGGTTTTAGACTGGGTTTCCATATAAGCACTTTGTGACATCTGCTGATGTTAAAAGGGCTTTATAAATACATTGGATTGATTGATGGAGGGGAGACAGGGGAGAGGGAGGAGGGGAGAGGGAAGACAGGAGAGACAGAGGAGAGGGGAGTCAGAGGAGAGGGGATGTAGGAGACATGAGAGAAGGGAGGAGGGGAGAGGGAAGACAGGAGAGACAGAGGAGAGGGGAGTCAGAGGAGAGGGGATGTAGGAGACAGGAGAGAAGGGAGGAGGGGAGAGGGAAGACAGGAGAGACAGAGGAGAGGGGAGTCAGAGGAGAGGGGATGTAGGAGACAGGAGAGAAGGGAGGAGGGGAGAGGGAAGACAGGAGAGACAGAGGAGAGGGGAGTCAGAGGAGAGGGGATGTAGGAGACAGGAGAGAAGGGAGGAGGGGAGAGGGAAGACAGGAGAGACAGAGGAGAGGGGAGTCAGAGGAGAGGGGATGTAGGAGACAGGAGAGAAGGGAGAAGGGGAGAGGGAAGACAGGAGAGACAGAGGAGAGGGGAGTCAGGGGAGAGGGGATGTAGGAGACAGGAGATAAGGGAGGAGGGGAGAGGGAAGACAGGAGAGACAGAGGAGAGGGGAGTCAGAGGAGAGAAGGGAGACATGGAGAAAGGGGCTATTTCTTCAAGAAGATCTGAGGTTCCTTCTCCTCCAATGCTTCCATCGGCTACTTCTCTCTGCCAGTTTGAGAAGCAGGTGAAGAATCAAGGAATATAGTGCATTCGGAAAGTATTCAGACCCCTTGACTTTTTCCACATTTTGTTACGTTACAGCCTCATCTAAAATTTTCCCTCATTAATCTGCACACATTACCCCATAATGACAAAGCAAATACAGGTTCTTAGACATTTTTGCAAATGTATAAAATAAAAACTGAAATATCACATTTACATAAGTATTCATACCCTTTACTCAGTACTTTGTTTAAGAAACATTGGCAGCAATTACAGCTTCGAGTCTTCTCGTATGGCGCTACAAGCTTGGCACACCTATATTTGGGGAGTTTCTCCCATTTTTCTCTGCAGATCCTCTCAAGCTCTGTCAGGTTTGATTGGGGAGTGTCGCTGCACAGCTATTTTCAGGTCTCTCAAGTCCGGGCTCTGGCTGGGCCACTCAAGAACATTCAGAGACATGTCCCGAAGCCTCTCCTGCGTTGTCTTGACTGTGTGCTTAGGGTCAATGTCCTGTTGGAAGGTGAACCTTCGCCCCAGTCGAGGTCCTGGGAGCTCTGGAGCAGGTTTTCATCAAGGATCTCTCTGTACTTTGCTCCGTTCATCTTTCCCTCGATCCTGACTAGTCCCCCAGTCCAAGCCACTGAAAAACATCCCCACAGCATGATAATGCCACCACCGTGCCTCACCGTACAGATGGTGACTTGTTTCCTCCAGACGTGATGCTTGGCATTCAGGCCAAAGAGTTCAGTCTTGGTTTCATCAGACCAGAGGATCTGGTTTATCATGGTCTGGGAGTCTTTAGGTGCCTTTTGGCAAACTCCAAGCGGCATTTCATGTGCCTTTTACTGAGGAGTGGCTTCCGTCTGGCCACTCTGCCATGAAAGCCTGATTGGTAGAGTGCTGCAGAGATGGTTCTCCACAAAGGAACTCTAGAACTCTTTCAGAGTGACCGTTGGGTTCTGTGTCACCTCTTTGACCAAGTCCCTTCTCCCGATTGCTCAGTTTGTCTGGACGGCCAGCTCTAGGAAGAGTTTTGGTGGTTCCAAACTTATTCCATTTAAGAATGATGGAGGTCACTGCGTTCTTGGGGACCTTCAATGCTGAAAAAAAAGTTGGTAGTCTTCCCCAGATATGTGCCTCGACACAATCCTGTCTCGGAGCTCTAGGGACAATTCCGTCGACCTCATGGCTTGGTTTTTGCTCTGATATGCACTGTCAACTGTGGGACCTTATATAGACAGGTGTGTGCCTTTCCAAATCATGTCCTATCAATTGAATTTACTACAGGTGGACTCCAATGACGTTGTAGAAACATCTCAATGATGATCAATCGAAACAGGATGCATCTGAGCTCAGTTTCGAGTCTCATAGCAAAAGGCCTGAGTTCTTATTTAAATAAGGTATTTCATTTTCTATATATATATATACATTTGCAAACATTTATAACACCTGAGGAAAGAACCAAGGGGAGTGACAGATATAGGGAAGATAATCAAGGAGGTGATGGAGTCCAGGTGAGTGTCATGAGGTGCTGGTGCGCTTGACGATGGTGACAGGTGTGCGGGATAATCAGCAGCCTGATGACCTAGAGGCCGGAGAGGGAGTATACGTGACACCGATTCCGCGTTTGGTTAATGATGTTTGTCCCCAATGTGACACTGTAGACGTGGAAGCCTATTTCACTTCCTCAAAATCCACAGAATTAATCTTAGATAACTCAAGAAATCTGTAATTAATTTTGACAGTTTTGCCGAGAAAGTTTTAGTTGCACAATTTTACATTTAACTAAGGAGTATGGTGCAGTATTTCTCATGTTAAAAATGTGTGATGTGTTGTCTTCTGTAAAATTGCTGGGCAGGTCTGTCTCACTGTCTATGCTACTGGATAGAGAGAAATCACTGCAGCTGTTCACCCATTTAGTGAGCAAATGTACATCATCAAATCAAAACCCAAACGTAATTTACCCGTTGTGACGCACGGATGTTCCCAACTCTGTTTTAGAAGAGACAGACTTTATGACAAAAAAGGATCCTATTTACACTTTGTATTCAGTTTTGACACTAGAATAACTGTTTCTGACTCATATCGATGCCACATAGGCCATTTTTAAAGGGATTCGTTGCTTTTTAAAGGCAGTCGCTCTTTAACCATGTCTGATTAGGGACAGGACAATCCATGCACGTCTACTGACTGTGAATCTGTCATTTCACCTCCAGTTATCAGGAGAATAAAACAGCTCTCCTCTTGTCTCACCCACCAGTGAAGTAAACCTGCCGTAATGCCATCCAATCTGACCCCTCACATCACCATGCAGTACCTATGTGAACTGCAGTGTTATAAAGTCGTCTGCAATAACCACAGCAGAATTGCTTTTAATCAACGTCTGAAATGAGGGTGACTGGAAGCGTCGCCCCATGCTGATTAAATGTAATTGTTTAATTGCCAAGTGCTGGGAACCCATCCTAAGAGGATTCCAATGGAATTATTTAAGCTCCAGTCAAGAAATACTGTGTCCAGGAAAAGAGGAAGGAAGGAATACGGAAAAGGGGGAAAATCAAGCTTTAAATAAGTTCAGTTTATTCCTGTCTATGAAATATTGACTGTTGTTTAACTTTCAGTTGGATGATAAGTGAACAGCCTAGGAGCAACAATGCACATCAGCGACTCTGGTCAATCACCAAGCTCAAAGGAGGACAGGTCACACAGGCCATGTGTGGGGTGAAGGAGGATGGCCTCATTTCCCTCTTGAGTCTGGCCATTCCGCTGTATTTTATTTTCCCTTTTCACTGTCGACCTCAAGGTGCTTTGGCCTTCATACTATATCTATTGAAATGTTAACTATGTCTGTGTACTTAGATATCTCTTAAGGAATTCACCATCAATAATTATGTTACCTTGAATCACAGGTACTTTTACATTTACAGGTACAATTCCTGCTTTTGCTGGTGTCAGCACTGAATATGTCGGTCATTAGACAGAAGTGTTCAGCATGAAGTCATTGTATCCAATGTCTTATGCTTGTGTGGAAGGACTTCTGAGGGGTTAACTCCTGAAACGTGCTCATGAAAGGGGTTATATAAGCATAGAAACAGAGCACATAGAGCAGATATACAGCTTCGTCGACTTTCTTTCCATGATAATGACAGATCTATAACTCACATTTCTCTAAGGTGAATTTGGTCAGGTCGCCCAAAAAGTTACATATTGCAGCTTTAACACTTGATAACACTTGTTTTACATCATCATCAATATTCGGTTTGATTGGCTAATAGCCTATGCGCAGCAGCACTTCATCATTTATTTCCTTATAGAATCCTATCAGGAAGGGTGCCGGCGGGTGCTGCAGCACCCTGATCAATTCAAATACATTTGCCAAAGTTATAGAATTACTGCTGTCTGTTCAGAAAGAAATGAAATAATTTAAATTACTACACCATGAGTAGGCCTATAATTTAGCCGCAGAGGATCAATAGCTTATTTTATTTTTATTAGGCTAGCTGTGGATTGTGTGTAGCCCAATGACAAGGCAAAGCCCACAGTCGGGAACACACGGCAAAACTGTCAGTGAAGACAAAACAGGCCATCCACAATATTTCAAATACAATTGCGGGAAAACACAGGTTGCAAAGCAAATTGCTCCTGCTGAAAAGAGAAGACTAATCTGCCTGCTATAGGCTGCCAAAATATTTTATCAACTTCCAAATAGGCCTAATGAGCGAACATTGTTTTACAAAGTAAAATAAGAGATAGGCTTTTGCGCAGCTCGAGCATTGCTGGACAGTGAGCTGTGCATCATGGGTGTGTCAGTGAAACTGGAAAGCTTTTTAAGACTACAATTTTGTCCTTATATTGTACAATATGAGTGTTTCCACACACCTAGGCTGTTGATGGATTAAAGAAGAGGTTGTTTTTATTGATCTCATATTCTATTTGTCAGTGTCAAAGTAGCCTCATTTCGATCATTTGTGCGGTATAAATTGTTTTTATGCCAAAGTCACCGGTGATGTAGCCTAAAATGACATAGAACTACATGAAATGCATTTGTAAAAGGCCACATTTTTCCAGACACTGGGCTACAAAATATTTCCCTTGTGTCCAACTTCTGTAAGTGCCTCTACTTTATGCCACAAAACAAATGTGAGGATTATTATAAAGGTGCATTTTTCCCTCTCATGTATTCCGGTAGGCCAAGGTTTGCCAAAGTCGGTCTTGCACATTTAGTTTTTTTCCCTAGCACTACACAGCTGATTAAAATAACCAATTCATCATCAAGTTTTATTATTTGATTCCGCAATGTAGTGTCAGGGGGGAAAAAGTGCACCCAGGGGGGCCCAGGACCAAGTTTGGGAAACCCTGCAGTACATTACCTCAGAGCTCCTCAGGTCACCCTCTTGCGCTCACTTTTTGTTCCGGCACCTCCTGATTTACAAATGAAGAGCTGAACACAGGCGGCTAACCACCATATACATAAGCTACAAACATTTCCACACTAGCCACCTGCAACCCAGACATATATCAGGAAAATTCTAAATATGATTAGGCTATATTATGAAGTTAGTATTTAAGAGCATTAAAGATATACCTCAATCAGTAAAAACCAACGTTGGGAAAAGAGTGCCCCGTGGTGGTGGTGGGGTTATGGAATGGGCAGGCATACGCTACAGACAACAAATACAATTGCATTTTATCGATGGCAATTTGAATACACAGAAATACAGTGACGAGATCCTGAGGCCCATTGTCGTGCCATTCATCTCATGGAATGTTGTCCGACTCCTCTTCGATGGCTGTGTGAAGTTGCTGGATATTGGTGGAACTGGATCGTGCTGTTGTACACGTCAATCCATTCACCTCATGTTTCAGCATGATAATGCCTAATGGATCTGTACACAATTCCTGGAAGCTGAAAATGTCCCAGTTCTTCCATGGCCTTCATACTCACCAGAAATGTCACCCATTGAGCATGTTTGGGATGCTCTGGATTGACGTGTACAACAGCACGATCCAGTTCCACCAATATCCAGCAACTTCACAAAGCCATCGAAGAGGAGTCGGACAACATTCCACAGGCCACAATCAACAGCCTGATCAACTCTATGCGAAGGAGATGTGTCGTGCTGCATGGGGCAAGTGGAGGACACACCAGATACTGACTGGATTTCTGATCCAAGCCCCAACCTTTTTTTATGTATCTGTTACCAGCAAATTCATATGTGTATTCCCAGTCATGTGAAATCCATAGATTAGAGCCCAATGAATTCATTTAAATTGACTGATTTCCTTTTATGAACTCTTAGAAATTGCTGCATGTTGCGTTTATATTTTTGTTCAGTGTAGCTTGCTTACAATTTGTGATGAGTGAGTTTGCTGTTGCAGAAATAAAAAGGCCTATGCTCCAACAACAACAACACAAATTGCTACAGAGGCAGTTATTATGTCATGAATTTGAGATGTGAATTATGAATTTGGAGCACCTGCTCCCTGAATGATCTGTACACGGCCCTTGAGCCCACATACAGACACACACGCACACATACACATGCTCAAAGCCACTCACAGTTAACACATTCCGCTGTAGGTTACAGATCATTGTGATGATCATGTCCATCTCTCACAACATCAACTTACTTTGAAATTAAGAATGAAAAACCTACAAAGGCCACATTTAATTAGAAACATATTGGCACAAACCCCATGACATTTTAATCTATCAGTGCTATCAATCACACTATCTTTCTTAACATCACTGACCTAGTGCAGAACAGATATCCCTTAGTGCAGCTTGTTTTAGCATTTAGAAACGTGGAGCACGAGCTGAGGTTTGGTGTTTTGCTGATGTGTGCAATAATCCATCCCTCGCTTAGGGAAATGATCTGCCTACTATTGCTACTGCTGCATCCCTTGCCTCTGGTCACAAGTGTGTCTCGGTCTCCCAGACCTGGGTTCAAATAGTATTTGTAATCTTTCAAATACTTTGAGCATTTGTTTGAGCCTATCTGAGGTGCCATATTTGATGAATTCCTCTGTGCCAGGCAAGTTCAATGAAGCATTTGAAAGATTTTGAATTCTATTTGAACCCAGGTCTGTTTTCTCTCCCCACCATGCAGGGGAGGGAGAGGAGAGGAACTGTGCACCCTGCAGCTGTGGCCTTATTCCCAGGCAGGCAGGCAGGCGGACAACACCTGACCATGCAGAGCCAGCCGGCCCAGATGTGCACATAGACAGTGGCAACACTTTGAGCAATGCAGGTCCCCTCTGGGACCCCAGGCACCTACCTGCAAACCAAAGGCCCTTCTCACTATCTAGCATGATGTTGTAATTACACATCTAATAACTCACCATCACCCTGAGATAACCCCACTAATCTATATCATAACACAGGAGTGACTCTGACACTCAGTGTTTTTTGCACATATTACCAAACAATTGTGGTGTGTAGAATAAATAATGGTACTACTGTACTTGACCCAGAAGTGCTCTCCAGTCTCCACAGCAGGGACCCAATTTGTGGAATTTACTTGGTTTTCGTCTGGAAAGTTCTACAAAAACGACATCCCAGCTAGCACATAACGTTCTGAGAACCATATGTTTATTTGAGTTTGGTGAGATCGTGGTTGTCTTATGGTTATTCTGCGTACAACCTTCCCACAACTTTCTGGGAATGGTGCAGGACAGTTGCTTGGCTTTGGAACATTATCAGCACATGTAGTCCTTTCCTTCAGTCAAATGACTTAGTGGCCTCATGAGTGGAATGTTATTAATATAATTTCATAATTAATAACAATTGTAAAAAAATTACGCCGAAAATCCAGTGTTTCTATGTAAAAAAACAAAAAAAAACAGTATTTTTTCAGTGATGTATATAAAGTGTAATTTAGGAATGCAAACACAAAATGTAATACATTTAAACTCTATATCTGACATGGTACAGGGGTCTTCTTTTTTAAGCCCATAACCTTGTGTGTGAAGTGTATACTTTTGTTTCAAAGTAGATTTGTTTAAGACTACAAGAAACATTCTGTGTGACCCTGATTTAGCCCACTGCTGTAAAAGGTTAGAACTTGATATAAAATATGCATTTTCTTGGTATTTCATTACTTTAACAGAACGTTTCCTAAAAGTAAAAAAATGGTTACATTTCATTTCAATGTTGGTAATGTTCTCGAAACGTTCGCCAATAGGTTTGACAATAGGAATGTTCTCAAATAGTTTATAGAATGTTAAGAAACATTATTCTCCTGGAATTTCAGTACCTCATGGTTTTATTTTAAGCCATGTTCTCAAATTGTTCATTGACCGTTCCTAGAACATTAAGAAAACTTTCCATAAAACCACAAAACTTTAGTATCGTTCAGAAAATGTTCTAAGAATTTTATATAAAAACATACATTCCTTTCTCATAACTTTAAGAAAACTTGTCATAAAAAAACACAAGAAAAACTTTTGTAACGTTCAGAGAGCATTCAAATAATGTTATTTAATAAATGTAACTAAATGTAATCGAAAATGTAATCTACGTAATCCCCAAAAGTTATTATTTATCATGAGAGGACCATAAACACTAGTAATGCTGCATACTCCAAGAAACATTCAAATCTCATCTTTCCGGTAAAATTAGTTATATATTTCTGAGGTATAGTCACTTTTGAGGACACAAGCTCAAGTACACAGTACAAATATGATAACAACAATGAAGATATGAAATATTTCATATCATTTATTTCATATTCAACAAAACTGTATGAATAAGGCTTGAAATTACTTAGATCTTTTCAAAATATTGTATAATCAATTTATAAAACGACTAACTACAAGATTTCACCTTCCTTATAACTGTAAAATACATATTTCTATATTCCCAGCTAGCACAGTGGATCTGGGCTGATTCTGGCTGAGAGTCTGGGCCACCTTCGGCAGTATTACTTATGACTAGGCTTGAGCTTGGGCCGATTCCGGTGTGAGTTGTCTGTCCCAAATGTATTACTTGGGGCTCGGGCTGATTGTGGCTACTCTCTGGCAGATGATTACACGGGCTGCTTTATATAATTAACATTTTATTATTTATTTTTCCATATTTTTTTCATTGTTTCTGCGATCCAAAAAATGTATTAACATTTCAATTAAATTCTTTAAGCGTCCCGTTCAAGTCGTATTTTAATATTTAGATACTTTGTGCAAGACAATTGATAAACATTAAAAACTTTGTGGCTGGGGCCTCCCGAGTGGCACAGCGATCTAAGACACTGCATCGCAGTACAAACTGCATTGCTACAGATGCTGGTTCGATACCCGTGCTGGCTGCGACCGGGAGACCCATGAGGCAACGCACAATTGGCCCAGCGTCGTACGAGTTAGGGGAGGGTTTGACCAGTAGGGATGTTCTTGTCCCATCATGCTGTAGCGACTCCTGTGGCGGACCGTCACATGCACACTGACACGGTCAGGAGGTGTATGGTGTTTTCGCTGACACAGTGGTGTGGCTGGCTTCCGGGTTAAGCATGCATTGTGTTAAGAAGCAGTGTGGCTTGGCGGGGTTGTGTTTCAGAAGACTCTCCGGAGCCTCTCCGGAGGCTGTACAGGAATTGCTGCGATGGGACAAGACAATTGGATACTACGAAAAGGGGGTAAAAAATAAAGAAAATTATGTAAAAAAAATGTGGATGGGTATAATTTGTATGTATAAAATAGTAATATTTAAAATGACTAAATCGGGTCATTTTGTATACATTTATTTAAATTTGCTTCGGGCCGCTTCTGGGAGGATTCTGGTAAGATCCCGGCAAAGTCCGCTGAATTCCGGTAGACGGAAACGGCCGATGTACTTGGGCCGATTCTGGGCAGTCATTCATTTTGATAATCCCGGGCCAAGTCCGACACCTGATTCCGGGCCGATTCAATCAGTTCCGGCCCCCCGGAAGAGGGCTGCTTCTGGGCCGATTCAGTATTGCTAGTTGGGTTTAGTGTTAGAGAAAATTGTAATATTTTCTAAAGGTCTCTCTTGATCAAAACGTCTGCCCCCATCGATGTGAATGTCCCACAGAGCTCTAGCTTGGTGTCCTGAACTAGTTAGGA
Organism: Salvelinus alpinus; assembly: GCF_045679555.1. Taxonomy (NCBI): domain Eukaryota; kingdom Metazoa; phylum Chordata; class Actinopteri; order Salmoniformes; family Salmonidae; genus Salvelinus; species Salvelinus alpinus. The sequence goes on along the minus strand of NC_092115.1, from coordinate 29,667,920 downwards.
ACTCGTCTTTCATCTCATATTACTCTTGTACTTCTATGATGAACAGAAAGTATTTTTTCTTTCAAATCTATGGATTATTTTTGATTACTTGCTAGAAATTGATCTCTGAATGTGGGATGTAAGGATTCCAGGCATACTGTATGCATTGCTAGTGGCTGCGATGTAGGTTTCAGCCAGGAGTTGATGGACAGTCAGAAGAGCAAATTAAATGCTAGGAGGGACATCCCAGCTTCAAGTGGTTTCAGATTTAACATCCCGTTTCACACAGGCAGAAGAGACACACTCCAGTGTCCGTGAGAATCAGGTCGATCGCTCAATGCAAGACATTTCGATCTATGGTGTCCACATATCAATTTATAAGAGAAAATGTCAGTCGGAACCAGTACCAGAACCATGCAGGTTCTCAAAACAGGGGACTTTATATCTCAGCATCAACAAAACTATCCTATTTTGTTAAGTGTGTTTTGCTGTGTAGGCCACGCCCATCAATTGTCCACACCTGATCTTAATGAGTGCATGCAAGCTCCATCCTGGTGGTGCAGTTGACTAATTCCATGGACAGAAAACAGAAGACTCTAGGTTCAAATCTCACTGATGCTGTGTCACAACAAAAAGTAAATGTATTTGTATGATTAATGTAATACATTTCCATTATTCATATCTGTGATTGGAGTAAAAAAAAGTTAATCCAAAATAAGTTTGCAGTGTTACTTAAGGTCTTATTGAAACATTCAGTGAGTGTTTTAAGCTAGTTACTCAAAAACCATCATTAAGTTTGCTGATGACACGACAACAACCTCTACCTCAACGTCGGCAAGACAAAGGAGCTGATCGTGGACTACAGGAAACGGGGTTGTAGTGGAGCGGATCAAGAGCTTCATGTTTCTCGGTGTCCACATCACTAGGGATCTATCATGGTCCACACACACCAACACAGTTATGAAGAGGGCACGACAACACCTTTTCTTATTCCTCTTATTTCTCTAGTGTTCTTTTCTAGTAATACATAGTTATTGATTATTGCATTGTTGGGTTTTGAGTTTGCAAGATAAACATTTCACTGTACTTCTCAATGTGACATTAAAAATTGAAAAAGATTTGTCATGGGCCCACAGATCCTCAAAAAGTTCTACAGCTGCACCATTGAGATCTTGACTGGCTGCATCACGGCTTGGTATGGCAACTGCTTGGCATTCGACCGCATAGCGCTACAGATGGTAGTGCGTACGGCCCAGCACATCACTGGGGCCGAGCTTCCTGCCATCAAGGAAATTCTAAGACTCCAGCCACCCAAGTCATAGACTGTTCTCTCTGCTGCCGCACAGCAACCTGTATGAATGCATCCAGTCTGGAATCCAACAAGACCCTGAACAGCTTCTACCCCCACACCCTAAGACTTCTAAATAGTTTGTAAAATAGTTAACCAAATAGCTACCCGAACTATCTGCATTGACCCTTTTTGTACTAACTATTTTTGATTCATCACATACGCTGCTGCTACTGTTTATGATCTATCCTGTTGCCTAGTCACTTTATTCCTAGTTATATGTACATATCTACCTAAATTACCTTGTAATCGACTCAGTACTGGTACCCAATGTATATAGCCAAGTTATTGTTACTCATTGTGTATTTATTATTACTTTTATTTGACTATTATTACATGTTGTTACTTTTCTAGGATTTCTCTATTTTCTTTCTCTCTGCATTGTTGGGAAGGACCCGTAAGTAAGCATTTCACTGTTAGTCTACACCTGTTGTTTACGAAGCATGTGACAAATAAAATTAGATTGGATTCTATTTCATTTCCGTTCAGAGACGCTTAACTAAAACCTCCCAGGAAAACGTTCAGGGGGCCATAGTAAAACGTTCTCAGAACCAATGGGAACCCAAAAACTTACGTTCCTACAACTTCCAAGGAACAAAATGTGCTAGCTGGGATATATCTTGTAACTCGTCAGGCACTGTGTCTCATTGAGGCCAAACAAAGTACTCAGAACAAGGCAGCATCTCAGCGTGTGGTCCATTCTAAATAGACCAATGTTGGTGACGGTTTTTTAGATCAATGATACACAGCACTGCATTAAATTATCAAAATGACAAGGTAAAACATTTGACACATGGATTGCTTGAATGAATAAAGCATAACCAAATGGTAAGAAACTAAACGACTGAAATTAATAATTTGATCTGGGATTCTTTTTTCACCTTCAATCCAGGTCTTGATGTAGTATGTCTGGGTACACAGAGGGCGTTCAGGTGCAAACTAAAGCTAGGAAGATGAACAGGGACATCTAGTGGTACATTTACTCCCGTACACCAAGTTCATTATTCAGAAGGTACAAAATAAACTAATACTTGTTTGTCAGACAATACAATGCCTTGTGATATAACACAACCGAATCTAGCACATATGTCAATTACTGATAAGAATTGTTGAATAATCCATTCTAAATCTTGATGGTCAATGTTTGATGAGTAAAGATCCTGAAACAAATAAATCATTTCTGTAAAAGGTCTGTTGGGGAAGAATTCTGACAGCAGAGATATTGGCTTGTGTTTGAGAGGCAAACTAAACATGACACTTATGTTTCTTTCTCCATTTCTATCATTTAAATGAACATCTCTTTGTGATCTTCATAATGAATACATTCAGACTTCACAGAAAACTAACATTGTCATACACATGCTCATAATACATTCATGTATACTTCAGGGCTGTAAACAGCATTCAATATGACAATATATTTTGTTCCATCATACATTTTAATTGGTAAATGATCAGATTTGGTACTGACCCACTATGCAAAAATTGGTTGAATCAACATTGTTTCCACGTAATTTCAACAAAGAAATTCAATGTGATGACATTGAATAAACGTGGAAAAATGATTGGATTTGCTAAAAGTAATCAATGTAAGGGAATTTCATATTTTTTCACTTAAATTTTAACCAAAATCCAATGGCATGGTGTAATTTTTTGTAAATTTCACGTTGAAAACTCAACCAAATGTATATCATAAATGGACATTGAACTGACATCTGTGCCCAGTGGGGAGTATCTCCTTTGAGTCTATGTGAAGGAGGTGAGGAGAAAGGAGATACACGTAATAAAGGAAAGATTTTCTATCTAATATTTTCATTGGTAAAGTATCAGATTTGGTCATGAGATTCTCCTTTGAATCTATGTACAGTAAATAGCTTTATGTGCGTGTGTGTGACCATCTCTTTGTCCCATCTGTCACATGCCGTAGAAGCCTGTCATTGGTCAATGGCCCATCCGTCACATACAGTCGAAGCCTGTCACAGTCGAGGCCTGTCATGCTGAAGGTCAGTTGGCGGCAAGCTGAGTTGACCTCTTACTGGGATACAGGATCCTGCCGAAGGCCCTGTGGAGCCACTGTGGCAGAGTGGATACAGGAAAGGGTTTTAATAGCTGAGTTGAGCCACAGCAGCCAGAAGGTGACCTCATACCAGCGGTGCTGGATGCATCGCCCCCTACAGGCGGCTCTGATGATCGTCAGCAGAGTGAAGGGCGCCCAGCAAAGACACACACTCTGACGTCCAGCGACTTGGCCATCTTCTTGTCCCTGGAAAGCTGGAGGTGTTGGGTGCTCCTGGTGGAAGAGGTGTCCTGCTGCTCCATGGGGGGAGGGGATATGTGGAAGGACCCTGAGCATGATCCCTTCTCCTGGACCGACACAGCCCTAGTCAACTTTTTAACCACCACCATGTTCTGGGAGAAGTGGGAGGTGAGGCGGATGCCTTTCCCTCTCCCCAGGGCATGTGGGCCTGTCCACAGGCCTCATCTCTGTTCCGGAGCCTCCTCCTACGGATATTGAGGTAGATGCTGAGGTTGAAGAATGTTACAGAGATAAAGGGGGAGAAGAACTCCAACATGGAGGCACTGAGGAAGTACCAAGTGTAGTAGAACTCAGCGAAGGACTCGTCCTCCGGGATGCGGCTCTTCCCTTCCCCCAGCTCCCAGAAGATAATGGCAGGGCCATAGAGGATGAAGGCCAGGACCCAGAGTTCTATCGTCTTCCTGATGGCTCGATGGGTCTTGCCCTGTCTGGCATGATAGCTCACCTGGTGAAAACCATGGAACAAGAGTTATTATTTGTTATTATTTGTCATTCTGTCTAGATGTTGGTTCAAAAGTTGTAAAAAATATGGAATTAGGTGGACTGTAATTATACATTACCATGAGCTGTGAAATAAGCAAAGTGAGGGGGCGGCGTGAATTGGAGCTCAGAAGGTTAGTATAAGAGCATTAACGATGAAGTATTATTTTGTTGATAAAAGTGGAGCCTTCCTGAAAGGACAGACAGGTGCCAGAGTGTCTCTAATAGAAACTGTCTGCAATCAAAACACTAAGTCCCTGCAGTAACACCTCGCTCCTTCCTGTCAACAATATGGAGTAACTGACAGCTTTACTCCAAATCACAAACACCCTAAGTCTAAAAATACTCCCTCACTGCCCTTTCCACAGGCTCCCACAGAGGTTCTCTCAGCTAGTATTTTTCCTGGTGCAGTGGCATTGTACACATATACAGGGCTCATCTGGAAATGAGACCTTGGTCTCAGCCTTCACTCCCTGTCAAAATAAAGGTTACATAGATTTTTTTGAACCAAAAGAATTGAGGACCAAACCACACCTCAATGTAAAAATACACTGTGTAATATATGGCTAATTTGTTATATGTAAACAGATTACATTTACATTTACATTTAAGTCATTTAGCAGACGCTCTTATCCAGAGCAGTCAATCATTCGATTTGGATTTGAACCCTTAGGGGCTTGCTAATATTAGGGAGTGACCAGTACCATGTGACGACGTACCAGGTAGTATGTACAGTTGAAGTCGGAAGTTTACATACACCTTAGCCAAATACATTTAAACTCAGTTTTTCACAATTCCTGACGCTTAATCCTAGTAAAAATTACCTGTTTTAGGTCAGTTACTAACACCACTTTATTTTATGAATGTGAAATGTCAGAATAATAGTAGAGAGAATTATATATTTCAGCTTTGATTTCTTTCATCACATTCCCAGTCGGTCAGAAGTTTACATACACTCAATTAATATTTGGTAGCATTGCCTTTAAGTTGTTTAACTTGGGTCAAACGTTTCAGGTAGCCTTCCACAAGCTTCCCACAATAAGTTGGGTGAATTTTGGCCTATTCCTCCTGACAGAGCTGGTGTAACTGAGTCAGGTTTGTAGGTCTCCTTGCTCGCACACGCTTTTCCGTTCTACCCACAAATGTTCTATAGGATTGAGGTCAGGGCTTTGTGATGGCCACTCCAATACCTTGACTTTGTTGTCCTTAAGCCATTTTGCCACAACTTTGGAAGTATGCTTGCGGTCATTGTCCATTTGGAAGACCCATTTGCGACCAAGCTTTAACTTCCTGACTGATGTCATGAGATGTTGCTTAAATGTATACACATAATTTTTGTAGCAAAGCAGCACTCCTCCTGCAGCAAAGCACCCCCACAACATGATGCTGCCACCCCCGTGCTTCACATTGGGACGTTGTACTTTGGCTCCCCCTTTTTTCTCCAAACATAACAAGGGTCATTATGGCCAAACAGTTCTATTTTTGTCTCATCAGACCAGAGGACATTTCTCCAAAAAGTACGATCTTTGTCCCCATGTGCAGTTGCAAACTGTAGTCTGGCTTTCTTATGGCGGTTTTGGAGCAGTGGCTTCTTCCTTGCTGAGCGGCCTTTCAGGTTATGTTGATATAGGACTTGTTTTACTGTGGATATAGATACTTTTGTACCTGTTTCCTCCAGCATCTTCACAAGGTCCTTTGCTGTTGTTCTAGGGTTGAATTGCACTTTTCGCACCAAAGTACGTTCATCTCTAGGAGACAGAACATGTCTCCTTCCTGAGCGGTATGATGGCTGCGTCCCATGGTGTTTATACTTGCATACTATTGTTCGTACAGATGAACGTGGTACTTTCAGGAGTTTGGAAATTGCTCCCAAGGATGAACCAGACTTGTGGAGGTCTACAAATTATTTTTATGGGGTCTTGGCTGATTTCTTTTGATTTTCCAATGATGTCAAGCAAAGAAGCACTGAGTTTGAAGGTAGGCCTTGAAATACATCCACAGGTACACCTCCAATTGACTCAAATGATGTCAATTAGCCTATCAGAAGCTTCTAAAACCATGACATAATTTTCTGGAATTTTCCAAGTTGTTTAAAGGCACAGTCAACTTAGTGTATGTAAACTTCTGACCCACTGGAATTGTGATACAGTGAATTATAAGTGAAATAATCTGCCTGTAAACAATTGTTGGAAAAATGACTTGTGTCATGCACAAAGTAGATGTCCTAACTGACTTGCCAAAACTATAGTTTGTTAACAAGAAATTTGTGGAGTGGTTGAAAAAACGAGTTATAATGACTCAAACCTAAGTGTATGTAAACTTCCGACTTCAACTGTAACTAGGGGTTGGAGTTATAGATGCCAGAGTCTTTCCTGGTCAGCTCACATGGTCAGGAAAAGGGGAGGACTTTCTATTGAGGTGCCTTGGTACATCCCCTCAGCCTAGGCTGCTTCATGATGTTTAACGAGTCAGCAATATACTCTCTTACATGTTAAGTGTTGTGCTCGTCAAACAAAATGGTACATCGTATGCAGCAGCACTCCCTCCTTTGTCCATAGACATAGATAGACATTGCATAATTTAATCTGTCCCATTATGGCGTCTGTGAGAGCATGAGCAGCACCATTAAGGCCATCTCCATTTTGAAGTAGTAAATGTTTTTCCTCTACTACTTGAGCTGACAAACATACTGAATGGGTGCACACTACCACCTAGTGTATTTTGTTTGAACATGTATAAACCCAAGGTTGGCAATATACTGCCAAATGGGCACTAGAGTCTTCTATCTATCTCTATGGAGAGGTCATGAATGATTAACCTGTCCAGATGGGCCCTTTCAGGACAGTAGCAGAGTGGCACAGTCCTTGCTGATGATGACCCAGGTGAGTTACCCAAAAAAGGGACAGAAGGTCAATGGTTGACCAATGTCAGGGCCTGATGGGAGCAGAGACTCTTGAACCTTTCCCTAGTAATTCAGCCCTTGACTTTCTTTGGTTCTTAAAAACAGTCACTATAATTTCTGATATGTCTATATTACTTATTTTGTTTATTTCCCACCGTTTTATGTCAGAGGCAGACACATGGCATATGCTCAGAACAAACGAAAATAGCCTTTTTCACAGCCCTTCTACGATTATCGATAGGGAAGGCAGGACGCACACTGTTTAAATGACCAAAATGTTGATAGATGTTCACAAATGAACACATTTTGAATAGCACCAATGTCATATTAAGTTTTGTAAAGTAATAAAGGTGAAATATGTTGGGTAGCTGTTTCAAACTGATTGTACAGTAACTATATATGGACATTTGATCAATTATGTAAAGGCTTATTCATTCACATTCACTATCATATTATATTTGTACATGTTTAATTATACTTTTATTGTGTACTACTTCAAAGCAATTTGTGTACCACAGTCATTATAGACAAAATACTAAACATGCATACTGTATATACAATATGTATATACAATATGGATGGCAAGACATACTGTATCAATGCAACATAGATAAATATGAACATGTCTTAGATAACTAAGAAAAACTCTTGGTTAAGGCCTTTTGGTGACATTCACAGTTTGTCCACTCCAATAGAACTCTTCTCAATAACAAATGGTCAATGACGTGAAGTTACACTGGGTACATTGGCCACAACTGTAATTGACGTCCGGCACATTGTCTAGGAAACGTGCTACCTTTCACAGATGGAAGATCAGATCAAACCACCATTTTGACTGATGTTGGGTGCACTGCAACCTGGACTCGGGGGTAGACGTAACACTCCTCAACGAGCTCGGGAGAGGCGAGAGTCAAGTCATGCGTCCTCCCAAAACATGACCTGCCAAGCCACACTCCTTAACAGCCACCCCCTTAACGCGGAAGCCAGCTGCACCAATGTGTCGGAGAAAACACCGTTCAACTGACGACCGAAATCAGCCAGCAGGCGCCCTGCCAGCCACAAGGAGTCGCTAGAGAGCAATGAGCCAAGTAAAGCCCCCGCCCAGCCAAACCCACCCCTAACCCAGACGACGCTGGGTCAGTTGTGCACCGCCCAATGGGACTCCCGGTCACGGCCGGTAATGACACAGCCTGGGATCAAACCCCAGGCTGTAGTGACGCCGCAACACTGTGATGTAGTGCCTTAGACCGCTGTTCCAAACGAGAGGCCATGCCGGTGTTTTTTAATGATATGATCAAACTGTTTTTCAAGTGAGGAGTACTGAAGGAGGTATAGGACTCCCTTACCCTTAAAGGAATTTACTTTGTCGGGGAGGGGGCGGTGGATCTGTGTGTTAGTATGTTAGTCACACGTAATATCAAATTAAATTGTATTTGTCACATGCGCCGAATACAACAGGTGTAGACTTTACAGTGAAAGGCTTACTCACAAGCCCTTAACAACAATCCAGTTTTTCAGAAAATACCTAACAAATAAAGAGATAAGATTAACAAAACAATTAAAGAGCAGCAGTAAATAACAATAGCGGGGCTATATACAGGGGCACCGGTGTCGAGGTAATATGTACATGTAGGTAGAGTTATTAAAGTGACTATGCATAGATAATAACAGAGAGTAGCAGCAGCGTTCCAGAGAGGGGGGGGGGAATGCAAATGGTCTGGGTAGCCATTTGATTAGATGTTCAGGAGTCTTTTGGTTTGGGGGTAGAAGCTATTTAGGAGCCTCATGGACCTAAACTTGGCATTCTGGTACTGCTTGCCATGAAGTAGCAGAGAGAACAGTCTATGACTAGGGTGGCTGGAGTCTGACAATTTTTAGGGCCTTCCTCTGACACTGCCTGTTATAGAGGTCCTGGATGGCAGGAAGCTTGGCCCCAGTGATGTAAAAGACCGTACGCACTACCCTCTGTAGTGCCTTGCGGTCGGAGGCTGAGCAGTTGCCATACCAGGCAGGGATGCAACCCATCAGGATGCTCTCGATGGTGCAGCTGTAGAACCTTTTGAGGATCTGAGGACCCATGCCAAATCAGGTCAGTCTGAGGGGGGAATAGGTTGCCGTGCCCTCTTCATGACTGTCTTGGTATGCTTGGACCATGTTAGTTTGTTGGTGATGTGGAAGCCAAGGAACTTCAAGCTCTCGACCGGCTTCCCTACAGCCCAGTGAGAATGGGGATGGGGGCATGCTCGGTCCTCCTTTTCCTGTAGTCCACAACCATCTCCTTTGTCTTGATCACGTTGAGGGAGAGGTTGTTGTCCTTGCACCACATGGTCAGGTCTATAGGCTGTCTCGTCTTTGTCGGTGATCAGGCCTACCACTGTTGTGTCATCAGCAAACTTAATGAGGGTGTTGGAGTCGTGCCTGGCTGTGCAGTCATGAGTGTACAAGGAGTACAGGAGGGGACTGAGCACACACCCCTGAGGGGCCCCCGTGTTGAGGATCAGCGTGGCGGATGTGTTGTTACCTACCCTTACCACCTGGGGCGGCCCGTCAGGAAGTCCAGGATCCAGTTGCAGAGGGAGGTGTTTAGTCCCAGGGTCCTTAGCTTAGTGATGAGCTCTGAGGGCACTATGGTGTTGAATGCTGAGCTGTAGTCAATGAATATCATTCTCACATAGGTGTTCTTTTTGTCCACGCGTGAAAGGGCAGTGTGGTATGCAATAGAGATTGCATCATCTGTGGATCTGTTTTTGCGGTATGCAAAATGGAGTGGGTCTAGGTTTTCTGGGATAATGGTGTTGATGTGAGCCATGACCAGCCTTTCAAAGCATTTCATGGCTACAGACGTGAGTGCTACTGGTTGGTAGTCATTAGGTAGGTTACCCTAGTGTTCTTGGGCACAGGGACTTTGGTATTACAGACTCAGACAGGGAGAGGTTGAAAATGTCAGTTAAGACACTTGCCAGTTGGTCAGCACATGCTTGGAGTATATGTCCTGGTAATCCGTCTGGCCCTGCGGCCTTTTAAATGTTGACCTGTTTGAAGGTCTTACTCACATCGGCTACGGAGAGCGTGATCACACAGTCTTCCAGAACAGCTGATGCTCTCATGCATGCATATTTCAGTGTTACGAGCATTGAAGTTATTTAGCACTTCTGGTAGGCTCGGGTCACTGGGCAGCTCTCGGCTGTGCTTCCCTTTGTAGTCTGTAATAGTTTGCAAGCCCTGCCACATCCGACGAGCGTCGGAGCCGGTGTAGAACGAGTCGATCTTAGTCCTGTATTGACGCATTGTCTGTTTGATGGTTCGTCGGAGGGCATAGCGAGATTTCTCATAAGCTTCCGGGTTAGAGTCCCGCTCCTTGAACGCAGCAGCTTTACCCTTTCGCTCAGTGCGAGTGTTGCTTGTAATCCATGACTTCTGGTTGGGTATGTACGTACAGTCACTGTGGGGAAGACGTCCTTGATGCACTTATTGATAAAGCCAGTGACTGATGTGGTGTAATCCTCAATGTCATCGGAAGAATCCCGCAACATATTCCAGTCTGTTCTAGCAAAACAGTCCTGTAGTTTAGCATCTGCTTCATCTGACCACTTTCTTATTGACCAAGTCACTGGTGCTTCCCGCTTTAATTTTAGCTTGGAAGCAGGAATCAGGAGGAAAGAATGATGGTCAGATTTGCAAAATCGAGGACAAGGGAGAGCTTTGTACGTGTCTCTGTGTGTGGAGTTAAGGTGGTCTAGAATGTTAATGTTAAGGTGGTCTAGAATGCTGATAGAAATAAGGTAAAACTGATTTAAGTTTCCCTGCATTAAAGTCCCTGGTCACAAGGAGCGCCGCCTCTGGGTGAACATTTTCCTATTTGCTTATGGCGGTATACAGCTCATTGAGCACGGTTTTAGTGCCAGCATCGGTCTGTGGTGGTATGTAGACAGCTACGAAAAATACAGATGAAAACTCTCTTGGTAGATAATGTGGTTTACAGCTTATCATGAGATACTCTACCTCAGGCGAGCAAAACCTCGATACTTCATTCCCTGATCCTCACTAGACACCCTGATCTTTTGCCTCAAAATCTCTGTTTCCTTCTCCAGCTAATCACGGGGATCTGGGCCTGGTCGGGTGTCTGTAGTATATCCCTCCTGTCAGACTCATTGAAGAACTCTTCATCCAGTTTGAGGTGAGCAATCACAGATCTGATGTCCAGAAGCTATTTTTGGTCATAAGAGGCGGTAGCAGCAACATTATGTACAAAACAAAGTTACGAACAACGCAAAAAAAACTAACAAAAAAGCATGGTTGGCTAAGAGCCGATAAGACGGCAGCCCTCCCCTCCGGCGCCATCATGGGTTATGACAGCATTGGCCTGATTATGATGAAACAGTGAATGATGTGTTTTGCCATAGAGATCCGTCATTAACAAAATTACACTTATTTGCCCAAGGCGGGAGCTATAGTAATGAACTGAAATGTGTAAGTCACATGCAATATCTAAATTGGCCCAAGGAGGGGCGCTGCATCATTCGTGGGGGACGTCATGTTTACTATTGCCCTGTTTGTATAAACAAAATTCACCCCTGTACAGTTGGTGGCAGCAATACAAAATTAGTTATGGTACGTCATAAAACCTAACAGAAGAAGAACAAACGCCACAGCGAAACAGTGCAAAAGGGCTGTCAGCTCAAGAGATTGTAAATGCCTAAATGTTCTGGAAAGTGTGAGGTTCTCTCTCTCTCTCTCTCTCTCTCTCTCTCTCTCTCTCTCTCGCAAGGTGTCAAGTAAAATAAAGGCACGTGAAAGACAGATCATAAGGAAAATATATATTTTGCCTCAGATCACAAAATCTCTCTTTGGCCTCAGTGCAAAGTACTATGTCTGTAGAAAACCAGGCACAGCTCACCCATTTAACACCATCCCTACCGTGAAGCATGGTGGTGGCAGCAACATGCTATGGGGATGCTTTTCAGCACCAAGGAAATACAGGTAAATCCTTGATGAGATCCTGCTTCTGAGTGCAAACAACCTTAGACTAGGGGTGAATATTTTACGTTCCAACAGGACAATGACCCCAAGCATAAATCCAAAACAACGTTGGAATGGCTTCAGAACAATAATGTGAAAGTCCTCGAATGGCACTGCCAAAGCACAGATTTGAATCCCATTGAAAAAAAGTTTAGAAAGTCTTGAAGATTGCTGTTCACCGCCGCTCCCCATCTAACTTAACAGAGCTTGAGAAAATTTGCAAAAAATAATGGGAGAAAATCCCCAAATCCAGATGTGCAAAGCTGATACAGACATACTCAAGACGACTCATAGCTGTAATCGCCGACACAAATGTGGAGGGGTATGATTACTTTCTGAAAGCACTGTATATACAGTTGAAGTTGGAAGTTTACATACACTTAGGTTGGAGTCATTAAAACTCATTTTTCAACCACCACAAATTTCTTGTTAACAAACTATAGTTTTGGCAAGTCGGTTAGGACACCTACTTTGTGCATGACACAAGTAATTTTTCCAACAATTGTTAACAGACAGATTATTTCACTGTATCACAATTCCAGTGGGTCAGAAGTTTACATACACTAGGTTGACTATGCCTTTAAACAACTTGGATAATTCCAGAAATTATGTCATGCTTTAGAAGCTTCTGATAGGCTAATTGACATCATTTGAGTCAATTGGAGGTGTACCTGTGGATGTATTTCAAGGCCTACCTTCAAACAAAAATAGAACTGTTTGGCCATAATGACCATTGTTATGTTTGGAGGAATAAGGGGGAGGCTTGCAAGCTGAAGAACACCATCCCAACTGTGAAGCACGGGGGTGGCAGCATCATGTTGTGGGGGTGCTTTGCTGCAGGAGGGACTGGTGCACCCTACAAAATAGATGGCATCATGAGGTATGAAAATTATGTGGATATATTGAAGCAAATCTCAAGACATCAGTCAGGAAGTTAAAGCTTGGTCCTAAAATGGGTCTTCCAAATGGGCAATGACCCCAAGCATACTTCCAAAGTTGTGGCAAAATGGCTTAAGGACAACAAAGTCAAGGTATTGGAGTGGCCATCACAAAGTCCTGACCTCAATCCTACAGAAAATTTGTGGGCAGAACTGAAAAAGCGTGTGCGAGCAAGGAGGCCTACAAACCTGACTCAGTTACATCAGCTCTGTCAGGAGGAATGGGCCAAAATTCACCCAACTTATTGTGGGAAGCTTGTGGAAGACTATCCAAAATGTTTGACCCAAGTTAAACAATTTGGAGGCAATGCTACCAAATACTATTTGAGTGTATGTACACTTCTGACCCACTGGGAATGTGATAAAAGAAATAAAAGCTGAAATATATCATTCTCTCTACTATTATTCTGACATTTCACATTCTTAAAATAAAGTGGTGATCCTAACTGACCTAAGACAGGGAATTTTTACTAGAATTGAATGTCAGGAATTGTGAAAAACTGAGTTTAAATGTATTTGGCTAAGGTGTATGTAAACTTCTGACTTCAACTGTACATACACAGACCTTTTCTGAAAGGCCCCAGAGTCTACAACACCACTAAGCAAGGGGCACCACCAAGCAAGCGGCACCATGAAGACCAAGCAGCTCTCCAAACAGGTCAGGGACAAAGTTGTGGAGAAGTACAGATCAGGGTTGGGTTATAAAAACATATCAGAAACTTTGAACATCTCACAAAGCACCGTTAAATCCATTATTAAAAAATTGAAAGAATATGGCACCACAAACCTTCCAAGAGAGGGCCGCCCACCAAAACTCACAGACCAGACAAGGAGGGCATTAATCAGAGAGGCAACAAAGAGACCAAAGATAACCCTGAAGGAGCTGCAAAGCTCCACAGCGGAGATTGGAGTATCTGTCCATAGGACCACTTTAAGCCGTACACTCCACAGAGCTGGGCTTTACAGAAGAGTGGCCAGAAAAAAAGCCATTGCTTAAAGAAAAAAAAATGCTGTTCGCCAGGAGGCATGTTGTGTACATCAAATGATACAAACCCCCCCCAAAAAATACATATTAATTCCAGGTTGTAAGGCAACAAAATAGGAAAAATACCAAGGGGGTGAATACCTTCGAAAGCCACTGTATGTATTGTCGTCTCTTGGCTTGAGTTTGTCTTTCAGATTGGGTTAATACTGCAGCTCAGTCGTACTCAACAAATATTAATATATCATTTCCAGCCATTCACAATTTGGACCTTTTTTGCTCAGATAGATGGACACCCTTCCACACATTAATATGGAATTGCCATGTATACGGAATATAAAAGTCAAATTCAGAGCAGACCGAATGGAGATGCACATTATTACATTTCCCTGCAGGTATGTTAGAGCTCATTTAGATACCAAAGGGCATGCCAAGTTGTGATTACACTTTGAACAGTTATTATTTATTTTAGAAGAGTTAAATACCAGCGTAGCCTGTTGGCTAATCCCATAGCAGTGCACCACCACCACCACACCCACAGATTGTTTTGTCTCAAACAGTGTTGTCAATCAAGTAACTGATCACGAGGAACTGTGTTAGTTGAGGGTATTATCTTTTTGTATTTATATTGAAAGGATTTTGATAGTGTATGATTTTACTATTTGATAATAATCTGATTGTAAATTGGTGTACAATTCAGTCTATGACTGCAATAAACCAATACTACTAGCTTAAGAAATATTAATCTGTTCAAAATGCTTTCATCTTGATTATCACGACTCAGGATATGACCCAGATGCAGACAGAGGAAGCGGATGGCTTGGTTCTCTGAATAGTTATAACAAAGGGGCAGGCAAAAGGGCAGGTCGAGGGCAGGCAGAGGTTCGTAATCGAAGGCAGAGTCAAAAAGGGACATAACGGCAGGCAGGCTCAGGCCAGTCAGAAAGGTCGGGAACCGGGGAGACTAAAAAACAAGAACTAGAGCAACGGAAAACACGCTGGTAAGACCTGACAAAACAAGACAAACTGGCAGACAGACAGACAACGCAGGTATAAATACACAGGGGATAATAGGAGACACCTGGTAGGGTGTGGAGACAAGCACAAGACCGGTGAAACAGATCAGGGTGTGACAGTACCCCCCCCCCAGGGGCACCACCTGGTATTCTACCTGGGCCCATACCTGGTTGATCGGGGTGCTGGAACTCAGCGATCAGGGCTGGGTCCAGGATGTTCCTAGCGGGGACCCAGCACTTCTCCTCCGGGCCATAACCCTCCCAGTCAACCAGGTACTGGAATTCCCTGCCCAGATTTCGAACACTCAGGAGGCGACTCACAGTACGCCAGATGGCTGTCTTATTAGATTCCTGCCAACAAATCATTGTTTCCCAGACAACCATGTGACCTTCAGAAACTCTGGTACCAAACAGAAAAAACCTAACTGTGTATTTCCAATTCAGACTGATGCTTTATACAGTATGCTTTGCACATCCAGCAGTAAGGAGTGGCATATGCCTAAGCAGCACGCTTTGATCAAAGTAGGTACCAGTGATGTGTTCACACTGAGGCAGGGGAAAAGGATCCATGCAGAAGGGTTATTGATCTATGACTAAATCTCTTTCTTTCTTTCTTTCTTTCTCTCTCTCGCTCTGTGAGATTGTATTGTGTGTGTTTGTGTGTATCTGTCTGTTTGTTTGTCTGCTAAATGAGGTTTTAATAGGTCTCCTCTCCTGTCTCACATCAGGAAGTAAACAGCAGAAGGTTAACAAGAGGAAAGGTGCATTTACTGTTGTTGGAAGAATTCTTTATAATTAAATTACATTATTAAGCAACTGTATAGAAACTTTTAGAGCATACACATGTATCTACGCGTTCACAGGATAGTGGTAGTAAAATTGTCACAGTATAGCAAAATTTTACACCTGTAAGCACATCTTGCTCATGGCTGTATCTTTTCTTAGATGTTCTGAAGTTAAGCTACATACTAGCAGTAAGCAGCAAGCGGCAGCAGGATGTGTGAGCAGAACCAGTCAGCTTAAATAGACCGCCAAATAAGGTAGGCGTGATTGTTCCTAGCATCTAATTGTGCTTTCTAAGCTGATGCTCAGCTGAGGTGGGCACTCGGTTTCCCTTTCTGAACTGGCTTATCTTTATATGTATGTTGGAATATTTAAATTAACAAAACTATGACGAGGTGCAGTAACTACTGTGAAAACACAATTGGGAGGTTTCAGCATAAAAGCTGAAATCTCCCTCCCTCTCTCTCCCTCTCTCGCTCTCTCCCTCTTTCCCTCCCTCTCTCTCTCTCCCTAAAAGGTCCCTGTAGAGGATTATATCTGCAGGTTCCTTTAGAAGCGGTGGCCTCTCTCTGCCTCCATTATCTTGTCATTTGAGGAGGATTATGTTCTGGAGCACACGCGGTCCAGACTGGGGCTAAATAACTGTGACAGCTTACAATAATTGCTAAGCTAATTAGTGGGAACGAGCTCAGCATCACCCTTCTCCCTGTTCTCCCTGATCAGGCCTGAACTGATGAATATGGTTTGATTAATGCATGCAGTGGAGGGGTGGATATTTTTGGCACGTTCTTTTTCACTGAAACAAGTTCAAAGCCATCGTAATAGCCTATATGACACTTCTGTCTGATTAGAATACACTTGAGTTCGTCTGAATGGAGTAATTCTGATGGGAAAAACACCTGGGGCATAGAATTCTAATGGGGGGAAATAACTAATGGAAAGGATTATGTAGGGAATTAGTCAAATCAAATCTAATCAAATTGTATTTGTCATAGCAGATGTTAATGTGAGTGTAGCGAAATGCTTGTGCTTCTGGTTCCGACCGTGCAGTAATATCTAACAAGTAATCTAACAGTTCCCCAACAACTACCTAATACACACAAATCTAAAAGGGGTGAATGAGAATATGTACATATAAATATATGGATGAGCGATGGAAAAGTGGCATAGGCAAGGTGCAATAGATTATATAAAATACAGTATATACAGATGAAGTCGGAAGTTTACACACACTTAGGTTGGAGTCATTAAAACTCGTTTTCAACCACTCCACAAATTTCTTGTTAACAAACTATAGTTTTGGCAAGTCGGTTAAGACATCTACTTTGTGCATGACACAAGTAATTTTTCCAACAATAACAGATTATTTCACTGTATCACAATTCCAGTGGATCAGAAGTTTACATACACTAAGTTGACTGTGCCTTTAAATAACTTGGAAAATTCCAGAAAATGGTGTCATGGCTTTAGAAACTTCTGATAGGCTAATTGACATAATTTGTGTCAATTGGAGGTGTACCTGTGGATCTATTTCAAGGCCTACCTTCAAACTCAGTGCCTCTTTGACCTTAATCCTATAAACAATTTGTGGGTAGAACTGAAAAAGCATGTGTGAGCAAGGAGGCCTACAAACCTGACTCAGTTACACCAGCTCTGTCAGGAGGAATGTGCCAAGATTCACCCAACTTATTGTAGGAAGCTTGTGGAAGGCTACCTGAAACGTTTGACCCAAGTTAAACAATTTAAAGGCAATGCTACCAAATACTAATTGAGTGTATGTAAACTTCTGACCCACTGGGAATGTGAAATCAAAGCTGAAATATATCATTCTCTCTACCATTATTCTGACATTTCACATTCTTAAAATAAAGTGGTGATCCTAACTGACCTAAGACAGGGAATTTTTACTAGGATTAAATGTCAGGAATTGTGAAAAACTGAGTTTAAATGTATTTGGATAATGTGTATGTAAACTTCCGACTTCAACTGTACATATGATGTGAGTAATGTAAGATATGTAAACATTATTAAAGTGCCATTATTTAAAGTGGCATTGTTTAAAATGATTACTGATCTATTTATTAAGTGGCCAATCATTGGGTCTCCATGTAGGCAGCAGCCTCTCTGAGTTAGTGATTGCTGTTTAGCAGTCTGATGGCCTTGAGATAGACGCTGTTCTTCAGTCTCTTGGTCCCAGCTTTGATGCACCTGTACTGACCTCGCCTTCTGGATGGTAGCGGTGTGAACAGGCAGTGGCTCGGGTGGTTGATGTCTTTGATGATCTTTTTTGCCTTCCTGTGACATTGGGTGCTATAGGTGTCATAGAGGGCAGGTAGTTTGCCCCTGGTGATGCGTTGTGCAGACCGCACCACCCTCTGGAGAGCCTTGAAGGTTGAGGGAGGAGCAGTTGCCGTACCCGGCTGTGATACAGCCCGACAGGATGCTCTCGATTGTGGATCTGTAAAAGTTAGTCAGGGTTTTGGGGGACAAGCCAAATTTCTTCAGCCTCCTGAGGTTGAAGAGGCGCTGTTGCGCCTTCTTCACCACGCTGTCTATTTGGGTGGACCATTTCAGTTTGTCTGTGACGTGTACGCCAAGGAACTTAAAACTTTCCACCTTCTCCACTACTGTCCCGTCAATGGGGATAGGGGGGTGCTCCCTCTGCTGTTTCCTGAAGTCCACGATCATCTCCTTTGTTTTGTTGACGTTGAGTGTGAGGTTATTTTCCTGACACCACACTCCTCACCTCCTCCCTGTAGGCTGTCTAGTCGTTGTTGGTAATCAAGCCTACTACTGTTGTGTCGTCTGCAAACTTGATGATTGAGTTGGAGGCGTGCATGACCATGCAGTCGTTGGGTGAACAGGGAGTACAGGAGGGGGCTGAGCACGCACCCTTGTGGGGCCCCAGTGGTGAGAGTCAGCGAGGTGGAGATGTTGTTTCCTACCTTCACCACCTGGGGGCGGCCCATCAGAAAGTCCAGGACCCAATTGCACAGGGCGGGGTTGAAGCCCAGGGCCTCCAGCTTGATGATGAGCTTGTAGGGTACTATGGTGTTGAATGCTGAGCTGTAGTCAATGAACAGCATTCTTACATAGGTGTTCCTATTGTCCAGATGGGATAGGGCAGTGTGCTGTGTGATGGCGATTGCATTGTCTGTGGACCTGTTATGGAGGTATGCAAACTGAAGTGGGTCTAGGGTGGCCGGTAAGGTGGAGGTGATATGATCCTTGACTAGTCTCTCAAAGCACCTCATGATGACAGAGGTGAGTGCTACGGTGCGGTAGTCATTTAGTTCAGTTATCTTTGCCTTCTTGGGTACAGGAACAATGGTGGCCATCTTGAAGCATGCGGGGACAGCAGACTGGGATAGGGAGCAATTGAATATGTCCGTAAACACACCAGCCAGCTGGTCTGCATATGCTCTGAGGACTCGGCTAGGGATGTCGTCTGGGCTAGCAGACTTGCGAGGGTTAACACGTTTAAATGTTTTACTCACGTCAGCCACGAAGAAGGAGAGGGGGGGCGCAGTTCTTGTTAGCAGGCCGCGATGGTGAGACTGTATTATCAAAGCGGGCAAAGAAGGTGTTTGGTTTGTCTGGAAGTGTGACATCGGTGTCCTTGACATAGCTGGTTTTCTTTTTGTGGTCCGTGATTTCCTGTAGACCCTGCCTCGTACGTTTCTTGTCTGAGCCGTTGAATTGTGACTCCACTTTGTCCCTGTACCGGCATTTCGCTTGTTTGATTGAATAACTACACTGTTTATATTCAGCCATATTCCCAGGCCTCTTTCCATGGTTAAATGCGATGGTTCTCGCTTTCAGTTTTGCGCGAATCCTGCCATCCATCCATGGTTTCTGGTTAGGGTAGGTTTTAATAGTCAATAGGGTGCAACAACTCCAATGCACTTCCTTATAAATTCACTCGATGTGAGTAGGTCAATGTTATTCTCTATGGCTGACCGGAACATATCCCAGTCTGCGTGATCAAAACAATTTTGAAGCGTAGATTCCAATTGGTCAGGCCAGTGTTGAATAGTTCTAGTCACTGGTACATCCTGTTTGAGTTTCTGCCAATAAGACGGTAGGGGCAAGATGGCGTCGTGGTCGGATTTGCCGAAGGGAGGGCTTTGTATGCATTGCGGAAGTTAGAGTAGCAGTGGTCGAGTGTATTACGACTGCAAGTAGTGCAATCAATATGCCGATAGAATTTAGGTAGCCTTGCTTTTAAATTGGCTTTGTTAAAATCCCCAGCTACAATAAATGCAGCCTCAGGATATAAATGAAACATTTAACATCACCATTCTAGGGTGATGGGCCATGTAAGCAAATCAAATGTCCACATAGGTCACTATTCAGCCACTAGTACTGTACACTCTTATAAAAAAAAAAGGTTATATCTAGAACCTATACTGAACAAAAATATAAACGTAACATGTAAAGTATTGGTCCCATGTTTCATGAGCTGAAATAAAAGATACCAGAAATGTTCCATACGCACTAAAAGCATATTTCTCTAAAATGTTGTGCACAAATGTGTTTACATCCTTGTTAGTGAGCATTTCTTCTTTACCAAGATAATCCATCCAGCTGACAGTTGTGGCATATCAACAAGCTGATAAAACATCATCATAATTACACAAATGCACCTTGTGCTGACAACAATAAAAGGTTACTCTAAAATGTGCGGTTTTTGTAATCTGAGTATTTCTGTCTGTAATCAAGCCCTTTGGTGGGGAAAAAACAAATACTGATTGGCTGGGCCTGGCTCCCCAGTGGGTGGGGCTGGCTCCCCAGTGGGTGCAACCCTGCCCAGTTATGTGAAATCCATAAATCAAGGCCTAATGAATTTACTTAAATTGACTGATTTCTTTCTATGAACTGTAACTCAGTAAAATCTTTGAAAGTGTTGCATGTTCCGTTTATATTTTTGTTCAGTATAAAACGGGTTCTTCTGCTGTGCTCATAGAATAAATGTTTTTGGTTCCAAGTAGAACCCTTTCCACAGAGGACTCTACAACGAACCCAAAAGGGTTCTACCTGGAACCAAAGAGGGTTGTACCTAGAACCAAAAAGGGTTCTCCTACAGTATGGAGACAGCCGAAGAGTGTAGATTTCTCTCTCTCTCGTTACAGTGCATTCGGAAAGTATTCAGACCCCTTCACTTTTTCCATATTTTGTTACGTTACAGCCTTGTTCTAAAATGGATTAAATATTAAATGATGCTGCCACCACCATGCTTCACTGTAGGGATGGTATTGGCCAGGTGATGAGCGGTGCCTGGTTTCCTCCAGACATGACACTTAGCATTCAGCATTCACTTAGAGTTCAATCTTAGTTTCATCAGACCAGAGAATCTTGTTTCTCATGGTCAGAGAGTCCTTTAGGTACCTTTTGGAAAACTCCAACCGGGCTGTCATCTGCCTTTTACTGAGGAGTGGCTTCTGTCTGGCCACTCTACCATAAAGGCCTGATTGGTGGAGTGCTGCAGAGATGGTTGTCCTTCTGGAAGGTTCTCCCATCTCCACAGAGGAACTCTGGAGCTGTGTCAGAGTGACCATCGGTTTCTATGTCACCTCCCTGACCAAAGTCCTTCTCCCCCGAATGCTCAGTTTAGCCGGGCGGCCAGTTCTAGGAAGAGTCTTGATGGTTCCAAACTTCTTCCATTTGAGAATGATGGAGGCCACTGTGTTTTTGCGGACCTTCACTACTGCAGAAATTTTTTGGTACCCTTCCCCAGATCTGTGCCTCGACACAATCCTGTCTCGTACCTCTACGGACAATTTACTGTACATCTGGTCTGATGAAACCAAGATTGAACTCTTTAGCTTGAATGCCAAGCGTCATGTCTGGAGGAATCCTGGCACCATCCCTACGGTGAAGCTTGGTGGTGGCAGCATCATGCTGTGGGGATGTTGTTCAGCAGCAGGGACTGAGAGACTAGGCAAAGATGAATGGAGCAAAGTACAGAGAGGTTCTTGATGAAACCCTGCTCCAGAGTGTTCAGGACCTCAGACTGGGGTGAAGGTTCACCTTCCAACAAGACAACAACCCTAAGCACACAGCCAAGACAACGCAGGAGTGGCTTCGGGACAAGTCTCTGAATGTCCTTGAGTGGCCCAGCAAGAGCCTGGACTTGAACCTGATCCAGAGACCTGAAAATAGCTGTGCAGCAACACTCCCCATCCAACCTGACAGAGCTTGAGAGGATCTGCAGAGATGAATGGGAGAAACTCCCCAAATACAGGTGTGCCAAGCTTTTAGCGTCATACCCAAGAAGACGCAAGGCTGTAATCGCAGCCAAAGGTGCTTCAACAAATTACTGAGTAAAGGGTCTGAATACTTATGTAAATGTGATATTTCGTTTTTTTTAAATATAAATTACCAAACATTTAAAAAAAATATATTATTGCTTTGTCATTTATGAGGTATTGTGTGTAGATTGATGAGGAAAAAACTATTTAATACATTTTAGAATAAGGCTGTAATGTAACAAATTGTGGAAAAAATCAAGGGGTCTGAATACTTTCCAACAAATATTATATTTACAAAAGTATGTGGACACCCCTTCAAATTAGTAGATTCGGCTATTTCAGCCACACCCGTTGCTGACAGGTGTATAAAATCGAGTACGTAGCCATGCAATCTCCATAGAAATATTGGTAGTAGAATGGCCTTACTGAAGAGC
Source organism: Salvelinus alpinus (assembly GCF_045679555.1). Taxonomy (NCBI): domain Eukaryota; kingdom Metazoa; phylum Chordata; class Actinopteri; order Salmoniformes; family Salmonidae; genus Salvelinus; species Salvelinus alpinus. The sequence continues at coordinate 29,645,471 of NC_092115.1, read as the reverse complement.
TCAGTAACTTTCAATGTGGCACCATCATAGGATGCCACCTTTCCAACAAGTCAGATGATAACATTTCTGCCCTGCTAGAACTACCTCGGTCAACTGTAAGTGCTGTTTTTGTGGAGTGGAAACGTCTAGGAACAAAAACGGCTCAGCCGGGAAGTGGTAGGCCACACAAGCTCACCGAACGGAATCGCCGAGTGCTGAAGCGCGTAACAATCATGTGTTCTCGGATGCAGCACTCACTACCGAGGTTCAAACTGCCTCTGGGAGCAACGTCACTACAAGAACTGTTTGTCGTGCGCTTCATGAAATGGGTTTCCATGGCCGAGCAGCCGCACAAAAGCCTAAGATCACCATGCTCAACACCAAATGTCGGCTGGAGTTGTGTAAAGCTCGTCGCAGTTGAACTCTGGAGCAGTGGAAACATGTTCTTTGGAGTGATAAATCACGTTTCACCATCTGGCAGACGAATCTGGATTTGAATCTGGCGGATGTCAGGAGAACGCTACCTTTCCCAATGGATAGTGCCAACTGTAAAGCTTGGTGGAGGAGGAATAATGGTCTGGGGCTGTTTTTCATGGTTCGGTCTAGGCCCCTTAGTTCCAGTGAAGGGAAATGTTAACGCTACATCATACATTGACATTGTAGACAATTCAGTGCTTCCAATTTTGTGTCAACAGTTCGTGGAAGGCCCTTTCTTGTTTCAGCATGACAATGCCCCTGTGCATAAAGCAAGGTCTATACAGAAATGGTTTCACGAAATTGGTGTGGAAGTACTTGACTGGCCTGCAAAGAGCCCTGACCTCAACCCCTTCGAACACCTTTGGGAAGAATTGCATCTCCGACTGCGAGCCATGCCTAATTGCCCAACATCATACATACATACATATTTATGTATATATACACTACATGACCGAAAGTATGTGGACACCTGCTCGTCGAACATCTCATTCCACTCTGAGTGTACAAAACATTAGGTATACCTTCCTAATATTGAATTGCACCCCTTTTTGCCCCCAGAACAGCCTCAATTAGTTCGGGGCATGGACTCTACAGGGTGTCGAAAGCGTTCCACAGGGATGGTGGCAACTGGGTCCTGGACTTTCTGACGGGACGCCCCCAGGTGGTGAGGGTAGGAAACAACATCTCCACCCCGCTGATCCTCAACACTGGGGACCCACAAGGGTGCGTTCTCAGCCCTCTCCTGTACTCCCTGTTCACCCATGACTGCGTGGCCATGCACTCCTCCAACTCAATCATCAAGTTTGCAGACGACACTACAGTAGTAGGCTTGATTACCAACAACGACTAGACGGCCTACAGGGTGGAGGTGAGGGCCCTCGGAGTGTGGTGTCAGGAAAATAACCTCACACTCAACGTCAACAAAACAAAGGAGATGATCGTGGACTTCAGGAAACAGCAGAGGGAGCACCCCCCTATCCACATTGACGGGACAGTAGTGGAGAAAGTTCCTCAGCGTACACATCACGGACAAACTGAAATGGTCCACCCACACTGACAGCATGGTGAAGAAGGCGCAACAGCGCTCAGGAGGCTGAAGAAATTTGGCTTGTCACCAAAAACACTCACAAACTTTTACAGATGCACAATCGAGAGCATCCTGTCGGGCTGTATCATCGCCTGGTACGGCAACTGCTCCGCCCACAACCGTACGGCTCTCCAGAGGGGACTGAGGTCTGCACAACGCTTCACCGGGGTCAAACTCTCTGCCCTCCAGGACACCTACACCACCCGATGTCACAGGAAGCCCAAAAAGATCATCAAGGACAACAACCACCCGAGCCATTGCCTGTTCACACCGCTATCATCCAGAAGGCGAGGTCAGTACAGGTGCATCAAAGCTGGGGCCGAGAGACTGAAAAACAGCTTCTATCTCAAGGCCATCAGACTGTTAAACAGCCATCAATAACATTGAGTGGCTGCTGCCAACATACTGACTCAAATCTCTAGCCACTTAATAATAAAAAATTGGATGTAATAAATGTATCACTAGTCACTTTAAACAATGCCACTTTATAAAATATTTACATACCCTACATTACTCATCTCATATGTATATACTGTACTCTATACCATCTACTGCATCTTGCCTATGCCGTTCGGCCTTCGCTCATCCATACATTTATATGTACATATTCTTATTCATTCCTTTACACTTGTGTGTATAAGGTAGTTGTTGTGAAATTGTTAGATTACTGCATGGTCGGAACTAGAAGCACAAGCATTTCCCTACACTTACATTAACATCTGCTAACAATGTGTATGTGACCAATACAATTTGATTTGATTTGTTGACTCCAAGACAGGGCGGCAGGTATCCTAGCGGTTAAGAGTGTTGGTCCAGTAACCAAAAGTTTGCTGGTTTGAATCCCTAAGCCGACTAGGTGAAAAACCTGCAGACGTGCCCTTGAGCAAGGCACTTAACCCTAATTACTCCTGTAAGTTGCTCTGGATAAGAGTGTCTGCTAAAATGTAAATAGTTCTCACAGTTTTGTCAAGTTGGCTGGATGTCCTTGGGTGGTGGACCATTCTTGATACACATGGGAAACTGTTGAGTGTGAAAAACCCAGCAACGTTGCAGTTCTTGACACACTCAAACCGTTGTGCCTGCCACCTACTCCAATACCCTGTTCAAAGGCACTTAAATATTTTGTCTTGGTCATTCACCCTCTGAATGGCACAGATACACAATCCATGTCTCAGTTTTCTCAAGGCTTAAAATTCCTTATTTAACCTGTCTCCTCCCCTTCATCTACACTGATTGAACTGGATTTAACAAGTGACATCAATAAGGGATCATACAGTAGCTTTCACCTGGTCAGTCTATGTCACGGAAAGAGCAGATGTTCCTAATGTTTTGAACACTCAGTGTATATAAATATCTCTCTACTTCTCTCTCCCTCCCTGAATACTAAGTTAAGACTACACACATCTCTGCCTGCCACCTCATTTCCTGAGTGGCCTCTGGTTACCCCCTTAGTGTGGGCCTTAATGGCCTGCCATGCGCTGCAATGCGTCTGGCTTACAAGCCCCAGGAGGAGAATGTTTGGCCCCCTGCGGCAGACACAGAGATGACCCTCATTAGTCCCAATGGCTGCATACTGGGGCTTCCGGAACTCACATCATCACTACTAACAAGACCACTCTCTGTCTGACTGGCCTGCCTGGTCTCTATTGGCTCTAGCTTCCATTAGAGGAGGGTGATGGCCTGAACTTCTAGTGATAAAGGTAGAATATGCAGGTCAATGTCCCTGGAGAGTTGGCATTTCTTTAATATTTTTTTCCCAGGTAGGCTTGTGTTTTTGTTTTAGTGTGGGGATGAAAATGTATATGTCACTGCACATCACAAAGGAATGATGTATTGTTTCTAGTCTAATAGCCGAATTACTAAATAATAAATAGTACTACATAGCCTACAAATCTGGGGGTATGTTTTTTTTTCTTTCTTTTTTTTCATTTCACCTTTATTTAACCAGGTAGGCTAGTTGAGAACAAGTTCTCATTTACAACTGCGACCTGGCCAAGATAAAGCAAAGCAGTGTGACACAGACAACAACACAGAGTTACACATGGAATAAACAATAAACAAGGCAATAAAACAATAAACAAGTCAATGACACAGTAGGAAAAAAAGAAAGTCTATATACAGTGTGTGCAAAAGGCATGAGGAGGTAGGCAATACATAGGCCATAAGAGCGAATAATTACAATTTAGCAGATTAACACTGGAGTGATAAATGAGCAGATGATGATGTGCAAGTAGAGATACTGGTGTGCAAAAGAGCAAAAAAGTAAATAAAAACAATATGGGGATGAGTTAGGTAGATTGGGTGGGCTATTTACAGATGGACTATGTACAGCTGCAGCGATCGGTTAGCTGCTCAGATAGCTGATGTTTAAAGTTGATGAGGGGAAAAAAAGTCTCCAACTTCAGCGATTTTTGCAATTCGTTCCAGTCACTGGCAGCAGAGAACTGGAAGGAAAGGCGGCCAAATGAGGTGTTGGCTTTGGGGATGATCAGTGAGATATTCCTGCTGGAAGTGTGCTACTGGTGGGTGTTGTTATCGTGACCAGTGAACTGAGATTTATCTAGCATAGATTTATAGATAACCTGGAGCCAGTGGGTCTGGCGACATTGCAATACTTCCATCTTGTCTATAATATAAGAACTACACATGTTCAAATGAGCAACAGCCTGCTCCATTCAATTACTTTTCTTAACTCACTGTGATTTTGAAATCTGATTTAAACATCTTTTAAAACAAATATTGTTTCTTAGATCGATGTTAAAATGTTGAGCTGTTTAAATTGGTCACGTGCGTCCACAGTTTACGTTCCAGTCCTTGTCAGCTGACCTCCATATCCAATTTCACCATTATGCACTGTCAATGTCTGAATGTCAACACAACCTTTAATACAGTCCACGCTGTTTACTGCGGAACGTATGTGAGTTATAATAATATCTGGACTGCTAATTCATTTAATTACCAAGGTTTAGAAGCAATACAGTCTTGTGTAGCCTACCAAAAACGACACGAACACTTGCCGACACTTTTCTGTACTCTTGCAACCACCAAATGTTAATTTCAAGCGCGAGAACGTAGCCAAATGTCCCGAATATCAATGCTGAATATTGTGTTTTTATTGCTCGAGGTTCACTGGAAGTGAATGTCGGTGCTTGTAAACATTTTCGCACGTTACACGTTGAGTTGAATCTATCAATACCAGTTTGTCCAGGGTTGTATTCATTACGCCGATTCTGTTGCAAAACGTTTTGTTTGTTGCAGTACGTTTCGCAACAGTAACCGTTTTGCAACGAAAACGAGAGTTTCTATTGGACAAATTCATGTAGGTTTCGTTCCGTTTGCCCTATTTGCTTCCGTTTCTATTGAAACTTAAACAGTTTCAATAATGAATACACTCCTGGTGAGGAGAGCGAATCTGGCAACTACCCAGAAGTAATTTAAAGTTACATCAGAAATTCTAACAGTGATGCAGATTTAGTAAGTGTCAATCTGTAATTATTGAGCTATGTATTGTTGTTTTATTGTACATTTTTATTGTACATTTTGTACATTTTTACATTTGAGTCAATTAGCAGACGCTCCAGAGCGACATACATTTTTTAAAGTGAATTTATTAAGCTAGCTAAGTGAGACACACATGTAAGTATATTTTACCTCAATAACGAAGTTCTGAGTTTCAGTGATGGACCTGTCAGACCCCGAAGAGCAGTTACTCCACTATGCCAAGACTGGAAGCCTCTCTCTCATCCAGTGTCTTCTGCAGCTACGGATTGAGCAAGATCTCAGACTCAACATCAATTGCAGAGGTATCCTTTCACTAAATGTAGTCTAATGTATCATCATCTTATGTTGAGAAGCCTGTTGCTGTTCTGGTAATCAGACTACTGTTAAATGACTGGTGTGATGGCCCAGGAAAGACCAAGACCAGTGCAGGTTGGACACCTCTACATCTGGCCTGCTACTTTGGACACAAAGATGTTGTGGAGGAGTTGCTCAAGGTGAGAATAATACAGACTATATTATGTATGTTTGACCTAGTGTATTTTCCTAAAATATATGTGTGAGCATCAGTATGTGTTTGTTAGGCTGGTGCTGATGTGAATTTGCAGAATAGCATGGGCGACACGCCTCTACACAAAGCTGCCTTAACAGGAAGAAAGGTAAACTTTTCATGGGCTTTTTACAGAAATAGACGTGTGTACAAGATCATGTCTGTTCAGGTGTGCAGTGTGCACAGCTACTTAGTGGTGCATTTCTATGGAGAATGTAATCCTATTTTCTCTCACAGGAGGTAGTTCTGTTGCTGCTGCGATATGATGCCAGTTCCACTATCATCAATGGGAAAGCACAGATCCCTAAAGCTGTCACTGAGGATGATGAAATCAACACCATGCTGGAGGGTAGGTTGTGATTATGGGTTATAATAGAGGAATGATTTATGGACTCTTCATCGCTGCACTAGATTGTGTTCAGTAGGTCAAACATTAAGAATTTTCCTTTGCATAATGTTTTGTTACAGTGTGCCCTACTGAACACTACCCTGGTTCACAAACCCTGTTTAATGTTGTGCAGCTGCAGAGAGAAGAGCTGAGAGGAGACAGGAGGAGAAACTTCTGGAGGCGGCCAGAGAGGGAGACGTCTTCAGCCTGTCTGAGCTGGTCAGCATCTGATCATCTCTGACCCTCCACTGAACCACTGGTTACCTCCCAAATGGCACCCTATTCCCTAAAAAGTGAACTACTTTTGACCAGAGATCTATCGGGCCCATAGGACTCGGGTCAAAGGTAGTGCACTATATGGGAATAGGGTGCCATTTGGGGCAAAGCCTCTTAACCTCAGAATGGGGTAGTAGAAGCGTGGCTTTGGTCTTCTTGATGATTAAGCACTGTACACATGACTTGAGCTTTCATGTTATTGTCTTCAGCTTGGTTACTGACCTCGTAATTGAAGAGGTCAACCTAGTCCTTCCATTGAGGATCCAAGATTCTGCCACAAACATGTTTGGTTCTATACACATCAAATTGTATTAGTCACATGCGCTGAATACAACAGGTATTCAGCACTTCACCTTACAGTGAAGTGCTTACTTACAAGCCCCTCACCAACAATGCAGTTTTTAAAAAATGAATAAAAGTAACAAGTAGTTAAAGAGCAGCAGGAAAATAACAATAGTGAGACGATATACAGGGGGTACCGGTACAGAGCCAATGTGCGGCACCGGCTAGTCGAGGTAATTGAGGTAATATGTACACGTAGGTAGAGTTATTAAAGTGGCTATGCATAGATAACATAGTAGCAGTGGTGTTAGAAGAGGGGGGGAAATGCATTTGATTAGATGTTCAGGAGTCTTATGACTTGGGGGTATAAGCTGTTTAGAAGCCTTTTGGACCTAGACTTGGTGGTCCGGTACCTCTTGCCGTGCGGTAGCAGAGAGAACAGTCTATGACTAGGGTGGCTGGGGTCTTTGACAATGTTTAGGGTCTTCCTCTGACACCGCCTGATATAGAGGTCCTGGATGGCAGGAAGCTTGGCCCCAATGATTTACTCGGCCGTACGCACTACCTTCTGGAGGCCGAGCAGTTGCCATACCAGTGATGCAACCAGTCAGGATGCTCTCGATGGTGCAGCTGTAGAACCTTTTGAGGATCTGAGGACCTATGTAGTTTGCACATAGCTATATTGATTGCTTACATGCGGATTTGACTTACATGCATGCATGTTATGTGAATGTTAAGACACCATGTGCTTAATTCATTCACTTTAGATGTTCCTTTTTCAGCTCAGCAGGAAGCGGCCCCCTGACATCGATTGTAGAGACCTGCAGGGGAACACGCCTTTACACTGTGCTGCCTACAGGGGGCAGAAGCAGTGTGTTGGAAAGCTGCTCAAGTGTGGAGCTAGCTCCAGCATGAAGAACAAGAGTGGTTTGTTTCCCTACTGATATGTCCACTGAGGAAATAAAAACACACAGAATTTTGGGTAAATCATAATTGACTTATCCTCACCATGCACATCCTTTGTATGGAAAAATATTATATTTTTTTGTAAGTGGGACTTTGCATGGATATTACATTTGATAGAGCCTAGATGTAGTTTGAAATCATCATCACTTAAGTTTCATAATGTGTAAAAAAAAAAAAAGGAAGAGGTGTATAGATTACCACATTTGCAAAACAAACGATACGCCTACTTAGCTGGTGTCTGACTGCGTCCCTAATGGCACCTTCTTCCCTATCTCTATGGGCCTTGATCAAAAGTAATCCACTATATAGGGTAGGGTTGCCATTTGGGAACATGCTATGCGGTGTATTCACTGCCTCCCTCCCTGTCAGCTGGTAGGAGGTTTAGTTTAGTTTATTTGGAACACCGTTAGCATCTGCCCATGCAGCAGCAACTCTTCCTGGGGTCCACATAAAACGTGCAAATACATGACGAGGTACAGGACAGTTATAGACATGAACAACATAAGATATTACATTCAATTTAAAAAAATTAAAAGAGTTTTATATATTGGAAAGACACCAAGAGACAACAAAAATACTATTTACACAGTTCATATATCATATTCTTATATATTGTACAGTTAAATGAGATTTTTAGATAGAGGTAATTGATAATGGTCTGATAAATGGCTTGGTTCTGTTGCAGACCAAACAGTGTTTGACCTGGCCTGCAGTGAGGAGATTAAGCAGATTCTGGAGGGCAGTCGTGACAAGGTGAGGTGCGAGAAGAACACTGCAGTGAAAAGCTGCTGATACTGTTAAAAGCATCGGTCCAATGCTCTAGTTTTCAATGAAATCATGACTTACAAAATACTCATGAAACAGAAATGTTTTTTCTTCCCTTAAGGATACAGTTAGTGGTGTGCAGAAGTTTGAAGGCCTCCTATGGAAGGTATTCTTGTGTTTTATTCACAACAAATATTCCTATATTCTGTACATTCTTGAATGTAATTTAATGATTTCATACAGTACCTACTGTAAAATTTGTACAGTATAGACCAGTGGTGTTTAGTGTTACTCTGAAACTTCTGAAAACTGACATCCTTTAGTATAATATAGCGATGCTGTCTTCGGCCCTGTCCAATACAGAGTTCCAGGTTCCTGGCATGGCGTTCCCATTGGGTGGTCATTCAAGATGGGGTCCTGTCCTGGTACCCTAGACAGTGAGTCCTCCAACCTTCTTCTTGCTCCTCCTCCTCATCTCTCTCTCCCCTCCCTATTGCATACACAGCACCTTGCTCCTCCTGTTTTCCCCTGAAGAGCTTGAGGTAGTACAGTGAAAAGCTCTTGATATCTTAATCTTTCTGTCTGTGTTTGTTTCTAGAGCTGATGCCGTGGCGGATGTCCGGAAGCAAGGCGCGAAGGCTCTGATGAAAGCTCACTGCAGGGTAGGTAGGCACCAGGCCAGGGTGCTGTGGTCAATGCTTTACCAAACATTGAGATGTGGACAGCACAAAATACAGTCAACCCTTTACTGTCACTTATAGGCCTACCCTCCAAAACCCAACACCTCCATTCTTGGAATGCATTTTAATCACATTATGTTGATATTAGAAATACCTATTTTCATATCTATATTGACTATTGTTTATGTTTCACTGAATTTGATTCATATTCCTCCAGGTAAAAGCGTGGGACAAGTGCTTCTTCAGCCTCCGGTGCTTTGATCACAGTCTCCATCACTTTAAGGTGTCATCTAAGACAGATCCAGAGGCTATCAGAAAAGTGAAGTTCTCCTAGGATAGATAATATGTGGTTTGGGACACCGCACTTCATAGTTTACAACATATAGGCCTATTTTTTGTTGTTGTTGGTGTGATTATTTGTTTGTGTGTGCGTGCGTGCAGAGATGGCTGGATGCCCTGGAGGAGCATACGGCCTACAGCAGCTGTAACACTACCCAGGAGCAGACCACTGAGGATGAGGAGGGGGATGAAGATACATTGGGGGACCTAACAGACTCCCTCCAGGTCAGCGCAATTCTTTTCCACCAGCAGTATATTTTATACCTAATGCCACACGTACACACACATAATCAGACCGGGATTCAAACCAACACAGATTAACATCCGCACTACAATAGACTTTTAAAGGCAATTTCCCTAATGTTTATTTAGATCGCGTTGGCTGTAAATGCCTTCGGATGACGGCTCAAGCATCAGTCATCTGTGAAAGTCAATCACAGTGCCCAGGCCTTACATTTTCATTGTTGAATTCCGGCCACTGTCAAGTATAGTGTTGAATACAAGGTTCCGTGTGCCAAGAAAGGTGAATAGCGTCCTATCAAAGCTGTGTGCGGCCAGTGTGTACTTACACAAGGTGAGGTGTCTCTCTCGCTCTTTTGCAGGCTGCTGAAGCCTGCCAGCAGAAATTGGAGACTCAAGTGTCTATTTTTCTGTCCATGGTGAAGAATGAGGAGAACAACAGTAAGAGATCTCCTATTCATGTTCTCACTGCTCCTTCACAGCTTCTGCCAGTCTCTCTCATTTACTGTCTGTTGGTCTATGGCCGTGTGTAGACTTGACAGTTCATGCAGCTTTAGTATTCTGATAATAGAGTTCTGATCATGGAATTCCGAACGCGCCATGCATCTACGCCTACATTTAAATGTGGTTACCGTGTCCGGATTCCCTTTTCCCACGCTATTTTCAAATGCCAGTATGCATTCTACAAACGGTGAAATAGGTAAAATAGGAAAATAACAACAACAACTGATGGCATTAGCTAACTAGCCAGCTAACCTCTGTAGCTAACTAGCATGCAATGCTAAAGGGATTGCAAATGGTTTAGCATAACTCTTTTTAAAACCTGTTTTATATTAGCTAGCTGATTAGCATTTGAGGTCAGCTAACACGCTATGGACATATTTCCTCCTACAATATAATGAAAAAATGCCTCTCGGTCCCAAAACACAAGTTTTCTGGACACTTGTGGGAGGAGTGCTGATGACGTCGACCACTGTATGTGCTTTCGGTAGCCTGATTGCGTCCGGACTGAGGAGAAAGCCGCACAGAATGCATACCTGACCACTTCCTGAAGTGGCCAGACAGATCTGAACACAATCCGACCATATGTTAAAGTCGATTAAATGATCTTGTCATTCAATCACAGTGCCCCTTTTACTGATATTGGCATGTATTAACCCTGTAAATTCTATAGAACACGCCTCAGCAAGGACCACAATGAAGAGTTTGGGATATGATTAACCTTTGGTTAAAATAAACATTTATGTAATGTGTGTAACTGTCGGATGGTGTGAAAGGCCTAGCCACAGAATTAGATAGAACTGTATAGTGTTGCCTGTATATCTCTATGGCCCTAACTCTTTCCTCTCCTCGCCCGAACTCTTTCCTCTGTGTTCCAGCATTGGCTACTCCTCTCCTGCTGAAGGCCAGGGAGACCAGTGACCTCTCCAGGGAGACCAGCTCTGCCCTACACTTTTGTCTGGGCCTGTTTTCCAAACAACAGGAGGTACGGTAACTACTATATCTCGCTCACCCCTCCAACCTCACCTCCACCTCTCCCCTCAACCTCTATCTCACCTCAGTCATAAAGCATCTGAGTGCTGATCTAGAATCAGGTCCCCCCTGTACATATAATCATATTCATTATAATCTAAAAGGATCCTAGATCAGCAACACTCCCCCTAAGACGTGGTTTGAATTGTATGCGACCCAGGCTATTTTTAAATAATTTGTTGGTCACATTGCTTTTTTTACTCAGAGGGCTGTTTTATGTGGAGCATCTATCATCTTTCCAACCAGAGGACACGCTATGCCTCTGTTAAAAAGGGGGGAATTGGTCCTAAAAAGACCAAACAGGCTGTGATACTATGTGATTCAAAATTCATTGATGAAAAGCATCTAGCCCGTTCACTCGTATTGATGCTTACACAATTGTTTACGTGCTGTGTTCTTATTGGCTGATTCATTCATGGTGAATGGGTTATAGAAGCCTCTAGCCCATCCCCCTGTTGTGACTGGCCAGTAGCTGAGTCTGACTGGGGGTAGTGGATTGGGAAGGGCTGATAGCTGTGTATGTGTGTAGTATGGAGGGGTGTGTGTGTTTACACCTGTCCTAGTGGCCAGGCCATGCCCTTGGGACATAAGTACAACAGTTTATTAATCACTGGCGCGAGCCTGCAGCAAGGACAGAGCTGAGCAAGATCCTCTTTTATGCTGAGCTCTGCACTCGGCCCGCAGATCAGCACAGGCACCCGCGCACACACAAACTTCCACGCTCCTCCAAGCACACACACACTCAGTCAAGGGAAACGCTGCACGTTTAGAGACGGAACTAAAGCGTATGCATATTAACACTGAGGCTGAGACACACACAGACACGCGCGCGCACACACACACACGCGCGCAAGCAGGCACACTTCCACCACCCAGCAGAGCATCCCGGACAGGAGAAAGGAGGATCGGCGACAGCAGGGCCCTCCATCCGCACAGGTACAGACAAACATCCTCTCTTTGTTTTCATTTTCTACTGGGTCTATTTGCAGTAGACTGGTCTCTGTAGACCCTGCTTGTTCCATTGTGGGGCTTTGTAATTGAAGATTGTTCAGGTGTGTAGTTTTTCAATGTTGTAGGTAGGAGATTATTCTAAACAGGCGTTTTACATTCAGAACAAGTTGTCTTGACTGCTCTGATGGTGAAGTGGGGCATTGAGTACACACGAAGAGGCGTTCGCATAGTGTTCAGTGCATTTCTGACTTTTATCTGGAATTCTGAGTTATTTTATGACATTGGGTTTCATTGAAGTGTACTCTGTCATTTCGTTAGAGCATTAGGAAAAGTACCTGGAGAAGAGATTCAACATTTAGAGAATTTAGCAATACAGTAAGGACAAACAGTGCTTACCTTAATACTGTGTTCAGTGAACTTGGACTTTAACATCGGGTGCTATATGGCATACCCAGAGGGAAGGTTATATGACAGTAGAGTTTCTCTGCAATACGGTTTGAATGCAGTAAGTCATTGACGGTATGACTGTATTCATCAACCAGTATCTTTCATCAGCTTCATTGTAAGAAACAAATATGTCTGGAAAAAGTAGATCACTGTTTAAAAATAACAGTTTGAGGTGGTATTTCAATGACCCCACAGTGGTTGGATACATTGCCTTCTGTTTGCTGGTCCTGGGCTAGTTCTGTCTGATAGATAAAATATCTAGGTTAAGACTATAGTGTTCTGGAAGATTCTGTCCACAGTGAGAGATACAAAGTGAGTGTCAAACGGGCTCACTGGCTCGACAGCCGACACAGGGGATTAGATGCTTTGACAAGAAATCACATGATAAGTCTGAACAAGTACTACGATGTGTCGGCTCCCTCTCTGAGTTGGATGTGTTAGATCAGACTAATGGGATTACGACACCTAGCAGAGTGTCAAGGAGGGAGAGATGGACAGTAGCAAACCTAATCCTTCCATCCATCTCCATTCCACTGTCACTACTGCTGCAGCTGCTGCCTACCTAGCCATTCTTCACATGTCATGATTAATAGGGCCCTGAGTTTTTCTTGACTAGGACACCTGACCTGACCAGGGAAAACTCAGGGCCACAGTCATGTAATCTAGGTAGAGCCAGTAGTTTTTCCAGACTGGGTGACTCAGATTAGGAAAAACTCCTGGCCACAGTCATTGTTTACTGGTAGGGCCAGGGCACAAGCTGCCCCACTACAAGGGAAAACTCTGGACCTTGGGTGGCTGAAGTCTTTGAAAATATTGTGGGCCTTCGTCTGACACCACCTAGTATGCAGGTCCTGGATGGCAGGGTGCTTGGCCCCAGTGATGTACTGGGCCGAATCACCACCCTCTGTAGCACCTTGCGGTGGCGTGCCTTGCTTTTGCCGTACCAAGCGGTGGTGCAGCCAGCTCTTAATGGTGCATCTGTAGATCTTTTCAGCCTCCTGAGGGGGAAGAGGCGCTGTTGTACCCTCTTCACAAATGTCTGGGTGTCTGTGGACCATGTTAATTCCTTAGTGATGTGGACACCGAAGAACTTGAAGCTCGCCTCTCCATTTCCTGTAGTCCATTATCAGCTCATTTCGCTTGCTGACATTGAGGGAAAGGTTGTTGACCTGGCACCACACTGCCAGGTCTCTGATGACCTCCCTATAAGCAGCCTCATCATCGTCGGTGATCAGTCCTACCGCCGTCGTGTCATCAGCAAACTTGATGATGGTGTTCGAGTCATGCAGTCGTGGATGAAAAGGGCGTACAGGAGGGTACTAGGCACACACCCCTGAGGGGCGCCTGTGTTGATGGTCAGCATGGCAGATGTGTTGTTGACTACCCTCACCACCTGGGGGCGGCCCATCAGGAAGTCCAGGATCCAGTTGCAGAGGGAGGTGTTCAGTCCCATGGTCCTGAGCTTGGTGATGAGCTGTAGTCAATGAACAGAATTTTTACATAGGTATTCATTTTGTCCAGATGGGTGAGGGCAGTGTGGAGTGCAAACCAATGTCATTTTGTAATTTGGCTGAACTATCCCTTTAACGTTGAGGGGTCTTTTTTTCACATTCTAGCAGGAACAGCACCGTCTAGTGGTCAGAACCTGGTAATATCAGTATGTAGAATGGGACATAAACAACTTCAATGACTAATTTGTCGGGGGGAAAAAACTACCAATTTCACTGGGAATACATTACATAGGATAAAGAAACAACACTCAGAGCCGCAGCTCCATAATATTTGTCAGATAGAGAACTGATACTGTATACTCGTTGTTGGGGTGGGATTGGCGTGGGGTGTGGAGGGTCCATGGGTGGCTATTGAATATTCCTTTGGATTCCTCATTTCTAACTCCTTGTTAGAAAAAGGTTTGGTCCAAATCGGATGTTGGGTACTATATTTATTGAAAATTATATTAATCCTAAAAATAAAAATGCCCACTTTAGATGCTATCAATTAGCTTTTTTTTTTCTTTCTCAGAGACCAAATTATATTTAAACAAAATAATATTACAGAAATGCTAATCTTATCTGTTTATAACAACAGAACCAATTTTAGGCCTCCCAAGTGGCGCAGCGGTCTAAGGCACTGCATCGCAGTGCTTGAGGCGTGACCGGGAATGCCATAGGGCAACGCACAATTGGCCCAGCGTCGTCCGGGTTAGGGGAGGGTTTGGCTGGGCGGGCTTTACTTGGCTCATCACGTTCTTGCGACTCCTTGTGTCGGGTCGGGCGCCTGCAGGCTGACTTTGGTCAGTGTTTCCTCCAACACATTCGGGCGGGTGTTAAGAAGCTTGGTTTGGTGGGTCACGTTTCACAGGACGCACGACTCGACCTTCGACTCGCCTGAGCCCGTTGGGGAGTTGCAGCGATGAGACAAGATCGCAATTGGATATCACGAAATTGGGGAGAAAAAGGGTTAAAATACAAATAATAAAGAAAAGATTTCAGAACAACCTGAGATGGTGGGTGTCAAAATCCTTTTCCTTGTGCTTTTTGAGGTGGAACAACCCATTACAGACCGTGACCGGGATAGGTTAAAAATGTCAATGAAGACACTTGCCAGTAGGTCAGCGCATGCTCTGAGTACGCGTCCTTGTAAATGTTAACGTGTTAGAGGGATTACTCAAATCGGCGAGATCACACATTCATCCGGACCAGCTGGTGTTCTCATGCATGGTCCAGTGTTGCTTGCCTCGAAGCGAGCATAGAAGGCATTTAGCTCATCTGGTAGGCTCGCGTTGCTGGGCAACTCACGGCTGGGTTTCCCTTTGTATTCCGTGATAGTTTGCAAGCCCTGCCACATCTGTCACGCTTCGGGGCCGGCCTAGTGGAATTCAATCTTAGTCGTGTACTGACACTTTGCCTGTTTGATGGGTCGTCGGAAGTCTTAGTGGGATTTCTTATAAGCGTCCGGATTGGTGTATCTCTCCTTGAAAGCGGCAGCTCTAGCCTTTAGCTCAATGCGGATGTTGCCTGTAATCCATGGCTTCTGGTTGGGGTGTGTACGTACAATCACTGTGGGGACGAATTTGTCAATGCAGTTATTAATGAAGCCGGTGACTGATATGGTAAATTCCATATTCCAGTCTGCTGGCAAAACAGTCCTGTGTCTTAGCATCCGCTTCATCGGACCACTTCTGTATTGAGCCCATCACTGGTACTTCCTGTTTGAGATTTTGCCTCTAAGCACAAGGATAGAATCATGGTCTGATTTGTGTCCTCGTTCAGCTACGATTCTAAGAAACTATATTACAGTTTTTCAGGTCCCATGATTTTACATTACATTTACATTTAAGTCATTTAGCAGACGCTCTTATCCAGAGCGACTTACAAATTGGTGCATTCACCTTATGATATCCAGTGGAACAACCACTTTACAATAGTACATCTAACTCTTTTAAGGGGGGGGGGGTTAGAAGGATTACTTTATCCTATCCTAGGTATTCCTTAAAGAGGTGGGGTTTCAGGTGTCTCCGGAAGGTGGTGATTGACTCCGCTGACCTGGCGTCGTGAGGGAGTTTGTTCCACCATTGGGGTGCCAGAGCAGCGAACAGTTTTGACTGGGCTGAGCGGGAACTGTACTTCCTCAGAGGTAGGGAGGCGAGCAGGCCAGAGGTGGATGAACGCAGTGCCCTTGTTTGGGTGTAGGGCCTGATCAGAGCCTGAAGGTACTGAGGTGCCGTTCCCCTCACAGCTCCGTAGGCAAGCACCATGGTCTTGTAGCGGATGCGAGCTTCAACTGGAAGCCAGTGGAGAGAGCGGAGGAGCGGGGTGACGTGAGAGAACTTGGGAAAGTTGAACACCAGACGGGCTGCGGCGTTCTGGATGAGTTGTAGGGGTTTAATGGCACAGGCAGGGAGCCCAGCCAACAGCGAGTTGCAGTAATCCAGACGGGAGATGACAAGTGCCTGGATTAGGACCTGCGCCGCTTCCTGCGTGAGGCAGGGTCGTACTCTGCGAATGTTGTAGAGCATGAACCTACAGGAACGGGTCACCGCCTTGATGTTAGTTGAGAACGACAGGGTGTTGTCCAGGATCACGCCAAGGTTCTTAGCACTCTGGGAGGAGGACACAATGGAGTTGTCAACCGTGATGGCGAGATCATGGAACGGGCAGTCCTTCCCCGGGAGGAAGAGCAGCTCCGTCTTGCCGAGGTTCAGCTTGAGGTGGTGATCCGTCATCCACACTGATATGTCTGCCAGACATGCAGAGATGCGATGATCTAGTCTCGAATGGAGCTCATCCAGTTTGTTCTCCAGTGACTGCACGTTCGCCAACAGAACAGAGGGCAATGGCAGTCTATTTGTTCGCCGACGTAGTCTTGTCTGGATTCCGCCTCGCCTGCCTCTTTTTCGCAGCTGCTTCCTCTTTCAAGTCCTGGGAATTTGGGCCTGGTCCAGAGCAGCCGACTTGATGAAAACCTGCTCCAGAGCACTCAGGACCTCAGACTGGGATGAAGGTTCACCTTCCAACAGGACAACAACCCTAAGCACACAGCCAAGACAACGCAGGAGTGGCTTGAGAACAAGTCTCCGAATGTCCTTGAGTGGCCCAGCCAGAGCCTGGACTTGAACCTGATCTAACATCTCTGGAGAGACCTGAAAATTGCTGTGCAGCAACGCTCCCCATCCAACCTGACAGAGCTTGAGAGGATCTGCAGAAAAAAATGGAAGCAACTCCCCAAATACAGGTGTCCCAAGCTTGTAGTGTCCTTGGACGTCATGGCTTGGTTTTTGCTCTAACGTGCTCTGTCACTGTCAACTGTGGGACCTTTTTATATAGACAGGTGTGTGCGCCTTTCCAAATCGTGTCCAATCAATTGAATTTACCACAGGTGGACTCCAATCAAGTTGTAGAAACATCTCAAGGATGATCAATGGAAACAGGATGCACCTGAGCTCAATTCGAGTCTCATACTGTAGCAAAGGGTCTGAACACTTATGTAAATAAGTTTTTGTTTTAAATTTCTTGTAAATTTTGTTTTACCATTTTTGCTTTGTCATTATAGGGTATTGTGTGTAGATTGGTGAGGAGGAAAAAATATTTAATTCGTTTTAGAACAAGGCTGTAACGTTAAAAAAAAGTCAAGGGGTCTGAATACTTTCCGAATGCGCTGTATGAGTGCATTCTAATAACACAAAATCGAAATTTGACAAATTGAATACCTGAATTCCCACCCAAATTAAAATGTTTTATGTGCTATATTTCAGTGAATATCTGATGGGCAAAAAAAAATCTGTGTTTGCATCTATTGTGTTTGCACTAATTGTCTAAATGTGCATGTTATTAGAATTGTTTTAAAAACCGTTTAGTAGTTTTGATGGCAGTTTCTACATTATGTATATGTTTAATTAAATGCACAACTGGGAGGGAGTGGAGAGACTAAACCGCTTAGTGGTAAAGAAGCCATGACCCCATTTTGCTGAATAATTTACATACAGCCTCGATGGGGTCCATTTGCCCCATAATCTCTTTCCCATCTTGCGTGAAAACAAAGTTAAAGCTTGCAGCTTCAGGGTCCCGGGTAGGAAGGCAGAGGGCTGTGATTGTCCCAGGCGTTTCCAACGCAGAGTACAGCCACAGAGCCTCAGTCTCAGTAGAGCTTAAAATAGCGCTTTGTGTGCTGAGGCGAGAGGATGGGGGGGTGAGGAGGAGAGAGAAATAGCACTGGGGCACGTTACACCACAAAGTATTCCCAGATGGTTCTCCAGAGCAAAGCTTGCGCTACACATGGGCTCGAGCCTTGGCTCGGGCTCCTGCTGCAACATGAGTTAATTTAGTTTCAGTAGCTTCAAAGACAAGTAGGACAAGCTACAAAGACGAGTCAAATAAAACTGTATTGATCGTGTACACATATTTTGCTGATTTTATCGCAGGTGCAGCAGAATTTTTATGTTTCTAGCTCTAACAGTGCAGTAATACACTACATGGCCAAAAGTAGGTGGCCACCCCTTCAAATTTGTGGATTTAGCTATTTCAGCCACACCCGTTGCTGACAAGGTGTATAAAATCGAGAACACAGCCATGCAATCTCTATAGACAAACATTGTCAGAAGAATGGCCCGTGATACTATCATAGGATGCCACCTTTCCAACATAAGTATTCAGACCATTTGCTATTAGACTCTTAGTCTTCAAAGTAGCCACCCATTGCCTTGTTGACAGCTTTGCACACTCTTGGCATTCTCTCAACCAGCTTCATAAGGTAGTCACCAGGAATGCATTTAATTTAACAGGTGTGCCTTGTTAAAAGTTAATTTGTGGAATTTCTTTCCTTCATGTGTTTGAGCCAATCAGTTGTGTTGTGACAAGGTAGGGGTGGTATACAGAAGATAGCGCTATTTGGTAAAATACCAAGTCCATATTATCGAACAGCTCAAATAAGCAAAGAGAAACGACAGTTCATAAATTCTTTAAGACGTGAAGGTCTTATGAGGACCACCACAGGAAAGGAAGACCCAGAGTTACCTCTGCTGCAGCCTCAGAAATTTCAGTCGAAATAAATACTTCACAGAGTTCAAGTAACAGACACATCTCAACATCAACTATTCAGAGGAGACTGCGTGAATCAGGCCTTCATGGTCAAATTACTGCAGAGAAACCACTACTAAAGGACACCAATAAGAAGAAGAGACTTGCTTGGGCCAAGAAACATGAGCAATGGACATTAGACCGGTGGAAATCTGTCCTTTGAGTCCAAATTCGAGATTTTTGGTTCCAACTGCCTTGTCAAATCAAATCAAATCAAGTTTATTTTATATAGCCCTTCGTACATCAGCTAATATCTCGAAGTGCTGTACAGAAACCCAGCCTAAAACCCCAAACAGCAAGCAATGCAGGTGTAGAAGCACGGTGGCTAGGAAAAACTCCCTAGAAAGGCCAAAACCTAGGAAGAAACCTAGAGAGGAACCAGGCTATGAGGGGTGGCCAGTCCTCTTCTGGCTGTGCCGGGTGGAGATTATAATAGAACATGGCCAAGATGTTCAAATGTTCATAAATGACCAGCATGGTCAAATAATAATCAGGAGTAAATGTCAGTTGGCTTTTCATAGCCGATCATTAAGAGTATCTCTACCGCTCCTGCGGTCTCTAGAGAGTTGAAAACAGCAGGTCTGGGACAGGTAGCACGTCTGGTGTCTTTGTGAGACGCAGTGTAGGAGAACGGATAATCTCTGCATGTGTGGTTCCCACCGTGAGGCATGGAGGAGGTGTTGTGGGGATGCTTTGCTAGTGACACTGTCAGTGATTTATTTAGAATTCAAGGCAAACTTAACCAGCATGGCTACCACAGCATTCTGCAGCAATATGCCATCCCATCTGGTTTGGGCTTAGTGGGACTATCATTTGGTTTTCAACAGGACAATGACCCAAAACACACCTCCAGGCTGTCTAAGTGCTATTTGACCAAGGAGAGTG
This sequence comes from Salvelinus alpinus, assembly GCF_045679555.1. Lineage (NCBI taxonomy): Eukaryota > Metazoa > Chordata > Actinopteri > Salmoniformes > Salmonidae > Salvelinus > Salvelinus alpinus. The sequence goes on along the minus strand of NC_092115.1, from coordinate 29,625,553 downwards.
ATAGAGTGCTGCATCAGATGACCTGGCTTCCACAATCCCCTGACCTCAACCCAATTGAGATGGTTTGGAATGAGTTGGACCGCAGAGTGAACGAAAAGCAGCTAACAAGTGCTCAGCATATGTGGGAAGTCCTTCAAGACTGTTGAAAAAGCATTTCAGGTGAAGCTGGTTGAGAGAATGTCAAGAGTGTGCAAAGCTGTCATCAAGGCAAAGGGTGGCTATTTGAAGAATCTCAAATATAAAATATATTTTGATTTGTATAACACTTTGTTGTTACATGATTCCATATGTGTTTTTTCATAGTTTTGTTGTCTTCACTATTTCTATTCTACAATGTAGAAAATAGTAAAAATATAGAAAATCCTTGAATGAGCAGGTTTGTCCAGACTTTTTACTGGTACTGTATATTTCAGAGGTTTAAAAAGGAACAATTATAAACCAGTACTTTTTGGGGGTTCAATCCGTTCCAGAACTTTATTTTGCCGGTCGAAACAGTGTAACAGAAAAAAATTATAGTTCTGTTCCGAACGAAACCATTGTAAAATTATTTTGGTTCCAACCCCTGGTGTGTAGACGGTATGCACAGTATATGAATAGAAAAGGTGTGTATAGGTGTTGAAATTCTGGTGAGTGACCACCAATCTAATATCCAAAAGATAAAGAACGTTTTGAGCAAGTAATGTACGAAATAACACGGCAAAAAATATACACTGTAAAGATGGCTAGGAGCTGGAAACAGGGTAACCCAAGTCTGTCGGCGCCATCTTATCAAGTAGAACGACTACCTTATTCTGAGTGGAGTAGTGAACATTGTGGTGACAAGTGCTTGTTTTATTTCACGGGCAGAGTGAGAACGAATGTACTATTTATAAGGACAGGCCAGCCTATGTTATGCTCATAAAATGGAAGGTTCTCATAATTATGTCCTAGATTGGAATGTTCTACTGGCCAGTAGATATTCCTTGCATATTGTGATCTAGGTGGTAAATGGAGAGGGGTAAGATGTGAACAAAGCATCTTTCAGTATCAGACAGCACTTAGTCAGTAGATACACTACCGTTCAAAAGTTTGGGGTCACTTAGAATTGTCCTTGTTTTTAAAAGAAAAGCAAACATTTTTGTCCATTAAAATAACATCAAATTTATCAGAAATATAGTGTAGACATTGTTAATGTTGTAAATGACTATTGTACCTGGAAACGGCTGATTTTGTTATGGAATATATACATAAGCGTACAGAGGCCCATTACCAGCAACCATCACTCCTGTGTTCCAATGGCACGTTGTGTTAGTTAATCCAAGTTTATCATTTTAAACGGCTAATTGATCATTAGAAAACCCTTTTGCAATTATGTTTGCAGAGCTGAAAACTGTTGTGCTGATTTAAAGAAGCAATAAAACTGTCCTTTATACTAGTTGAGTATCTGGAGCATCAGCATTTGTGGGTTCGATTACAGGCTCAAAATGTCTAGAAACAAAGAACTTTCTTCTGAAACTCGTCAGTCTATTCTTGTTCTGAGAAATGAAGGCTATGATGTTATTTTAATGGACAAAAATATGCTTTTCTTTCAGAAAGAAGCACATTTCGAAGTGACCCCAAACTTTTGAACAGTAGTGTAGGTTGGTTTCTAAATTTGAATGTCTTTATATCTGATCTATTCATTTATTTATGATATTTTACTGAACAAAAATATAAACGCAACATGCAACAATGGGTGGAGTTTTTCCCTACACAAGGGCTTTATTACAAATTTTCTAAAACAACGTTGGAGGCGGCTTATGGTAGAGAAATTAACATTCAATGCTCTGGCAAAAGATCTGGTGGACATTCTTGCAGTCCATTCCAATTGCACACTGCTTCAAAACTTGAGACATCTGTGGCATTGTATTGTGTGACAAAACTGCACATTTTAGAGTTGCCTTTTATTGTCTCCAGCACAAGGTGCATATGTGTAATGGGACCAACACTTTACATGTTGCGTTTATATTTTTGTTCAGTATATATCTAAGGAAATCCCCCTCCAGAGCATACAGACTGTGCCTAACCCTGACCTATGACCAGAGCGTATCTTGTTATGTTCTCCCTCTCGCTACAATACCAACTCTCCATTGAGACATAACCAGTACATAACCTCCATTGAGCTCTCTAGAGGAGGTCTTCTTAGCTGGTGTTAATATGCCTAGCAGTTAAGAGCATTGGGCCAGTAACGGAAAGCTCGCTGGTACAAATCCCAGAGTCAACTAGGTAAAACATCTGTCGATTTTGCCATTGAGCAAGGCACTTAACTCTGCTTGCTACTGTAAGTCGCTCTAGATAAGAGTGTCTGCTAAATGACTAAAATGTAAAATATTGACAGGCCTACTTTACTGTAATTGTATGGGGGGAAAGAAGGAAGACTAGATAGACTGTTTCTGACGCTAGGTGCCAGACAGCTGAACCAAATGCCAACGAATTTATTTATAGTATGGCAATTAATCACCAGCATTTCACAAAGGAAATTGATGTTCCCGCCCTTCAGAAAGTGAAGAAGATACAGTACATATACATACAGTAGGTTTATGCTAGTGTTTTTGTTAGTAGGTTAGTGGAGCGATATGGAGAACGCGGACGCAATCCAGACAAAACGGAATTCAACAGTATTCAAAAATGTATTGAACTTAATAGGGAATCAATTAAATGTATTGAATGTTTATTCATTTTCCCAAGTTTATTGTAAGACATTAACAGAATGCATATTTCTGAAGAGGCAAGGAGAATTCCCCGTCTGTGTAATTCTCTGGCAACAGCTCTGTTGGACATTCCTGCAGTCAGCATGGCAATTACAAGCTCCCTCAACTTGAGACATCTGTGGCATTGTGTTGTGACAAAACTGCATATTTTAGAGTGGCCTTTTATTGTCCCCAGCACAAGTGTAATGATCATGCTGTTTAATCAGATTCTTGATATGCCAGACCTGTCAGGTGGATGGATTATCTTGGCAAAGGCAAAATGCTCACTAACAGGGATGTAAACAAATTTGTGCACAAAATTTGAGAGAAATAAGCTTTTCATGCGTATGGAACATTTCTGGGATATTTTATTTCAGCTCCTATAACATGGGACCAACACTTTACATGCTGTTAATTTTTGTTCAGTATAGTTGTTTTTCTATTAGAAAGGTGTGATTTTGAGAGTGAAAAACAGAAAAAACGGGAAAACAGAAACCTGGAAAAACAAAATGAAGAAAACGGAATTTGGGAAAAAACTAAATGAGGTCAGGCAAAATATTTACAGATTTTATAGGGGCCTATTGTAGGTTAGGGTTTGACAAAAATAAATCCTGTTTTATTGGATTCAGGATTCCATTTTGATGTTGTTTCAGGTACATACAGCAGCGTGTTTGCCTTGCCTTGCTTCCTGTTTGATGTGTTGTTGTTCAATCAAAGCCAAGGTAAAGTAACGATCCTGCCCATTGTGATAGGTTCACCTTTCAACGCCCCACCTGCCAACCTGATTGAGCAGAGAGAAGAGCTGTTTTTAAAGAAGCTCAGCACAACCTGCTTCAGTATATTGATTCACAGGAGTCATCCTCGCCTCTCTGACCTCAGACGCAGCACTGGAGCAGGCTTGGGTAATTAACGTTGGGCTAGAAGCCAGAGAGGAAAGATTGAGTGTATATTATTATAATGTTGCAGTAGTTTCTCCTCCATCGTCTGGGTTTGAGGGGATGAAGAGTATTTTGTATGAATGTTTTAGCCCACCAAAGCTCAGCACCTGCTATGCCTGACACTGCAAACTTACAAGGCAACTACTTTGAGTTATGTTTACTATCTCTATCTGTAAGTGTTCTGACTTCAAAGAAAGAGCATAGTTTACCATATCATAGTGACTGCACTCTCCAGACGTTCTTCTGCTATTGAAGTGTTCTCTAGTTGGAGTTATCTGATTTTGAAGTTGTTGTCTTTGTCCTTTTTGTTGTTATTCTTGTATTTTACCAATTTTTTTTCCCCTCCCCAATTTTGATATTGTCTCGGGAGGCGACGGTCGAGTCATGCATCCGCCGAAACATGACCCGCCAAACCGCACTTCTTAATACACGCCCACTTAACCCGGAAGCCAGCCGCACCAATGTGTCGAAGGAAACACCGTTCACCTGACAACCGAGGTCAGCCTGAAGGCGCCCGCCCTGCCACAAGGAGTCGCTAGAGCGTGATGAGCCAAGTAAAGCCTCCCCCCCCGGCCAAACCCTCCCCTAACCCGAACGTCACTGGGCCAATTGTGTGCCGCCCTATGGGACTCCCGATCACGGCTGGTTGTGATACAGCCCAGGATCAAACCGGGTCTGTAGTGACGCCTCTAGCACTGCGATGCAGTGCCTTAGACCGCTGTGCCACTCGGGGTGCCCTTTCTTCCTTGTTTTATATAGTTATGTAAACAAGTCATTTTATTCACTAATTAATTCCTAGGTATTACTCTGTCTTTAAATAACCATATAGAATAGATAGCAAGTACACTCTCACAGTCCGTCCCCTATCCCTCTCACTGACTACAGTATGATTTTTACATTAGAGGTGTTTTGTTGAGGTTGTGTTATTGATTGCTTTTGACTTTGAGTACAGGCTCGACAATGTGTGCACAGTACTACTATAGGGACGGTGGCCTCTCTTCGCTATCTCAGATTTACAGTTGATTTACAGGCTCCAGTTTCTGACGGAGACTGTCGGCTCAGGCTGCCTTCCTTCCTTCCCCAAGGTGACTTGGCATCTTTTCACTCTGTGGAGTCTTGGCTCACTCTGTTTTTGTCGTCAGTCACTGAGCTTTCTTTACTCACAGAATTCAATTGACTTCTCCTCTCAGTAGATCAGTAGGGGAAAATCTACACGTTTATTTACAGTATTTACCACAGTACTTATTTTCTCTGGAAACACTTAAAAAGAGAAACTGTATTAATATAACTTGAAGTAGGTTGTCTTTCTTTCCAGCTGTCTCTTGAGTGTTCAAAGCCCCAGGTTATGACGTACTGTAGGCTGTTGCTTGGTAAGAGTGTTGTTTTGTCAGATTGCTGTTTATTAGTCTCTTCCTCCTGGGGTAAGTGGAGGATCCACAGCAGCAGCATCAGAGAAAGGGGGGAATGGCTATCCAGTCTGTCTCCCAGCAGCCGAGCTCCGGTTGCTCAGGAGAGACACTCAATCCTGGGCCACGGTGCTGTCTGAGACTGGGGTGTTTGGTTCAGAGTGGAGGAAACTGGATCTGAAGGGCCGGGGTTAGAACAATGACCTGCCGGCCCGTCAGGAGCATTATCAACCACAGAACTCTACAGAGGAAGAGATCAATACCACAAACACACCTATCACTGTCTGCTTTTCAGATGATCTGTTATAAATGCATTAAAACAAATGTCAAATGTTTATCCGTGTGAGTGTTTGTAATGGCATGTTGTGCCATGTCTTGTCTAATGTGCCAACAAGTGTGTTGTGCACATGTTCGGCACACTATGGCATGTCTAATATACCCTGTGTGTGTGTCCCAGGTGTGGAGCCTGAAGTTGGAGCAGGAAGTAGAGAAGAACAAGCTGCTATCAGAGGCTCTCCAGACCTTAGCTACAGAGCACCAGGAACTAGACCAGCAGTCCCTCTGTAAAGGCAGGAGGTCCTCCACGCTAAGCACACTCACAGAGGATGACTTCTATGATGCCCTGTCCGGTCAGTCAAACCCAACTGTCTTCATTAAACCCTTGGAGTGCATCTTAAATGGCACCCTATTCCCTACATAGTGCGCCATACTGACCAGAACTCTAGAAGTATTCTATATAGGGCGGGGATACTCAACTAGTATTTGAGAAGGTCCGGTCACACAAGTTTCCTAGGTGGCAAATGTCCGGATGGATATATTCATTTATCGGTAGTAACAAACCCCCACCTAGCGACCCCAAACTGTTCACATTCCTCTTTTTGGCAGAAAGAACAAAGAGCAGTTAAGATAATTTTTCAGCAATTCTACACATTTAGCCATGACGTGGTGAACATTTAGCTGTTTTAAAGCTAATTTCCTGCCATTCCACACATTTTGCCATATCGTACTGTATGTGTGTTTATGTGATACCTGAGTGACTTCAAGGCACCCATGGGCACATAATCTGGCCATGATAACTACAGGATTTAGATAGGCTAACTTACTTACCTAGCTAACATGGGCTACTTGGTCAACTGGACATTTCTGGTTATAAATAGCTCTCTAAGATCTTTCAGTGAATTACTTAACTAGGACAACTGCCCATGCACTATCACATTTCTAAATTGCACCTTGTGCATTCTACTATTACAATTCTCAACAGCATTCAATTGAAAGCCCGACTGAGTTCCTAAAATCTGGTCGTGGTCCTTTCTGGGTCTGAATCGGGACCGTGGTCCGTATTCATCCCATTCTGGGTCTGAATCTGGACCGTGGTCCGTCTGTTGAGTGTGTATAGGCATATAGAGAATAGGGTGCTGTTTAAGATCGCAAAAATGGACATTAATTATTTCATTAACATATTTTTGTTTCAGGCTATTCTGAGTTACAGGTCAATGAAAAACAGAACATGTCTGAAAGACCTCTATAAGCACCTTTATACAAAGCGATGTATTAACACTTCCAGAGTACACAGCAACAAGCTACACCTTGATAAGAACCAATTAAATGAGCCTTGTAAATCTGTAATAAAAAATGAGCCGGCTGACTATCGTGGCTCTGCAGCTCTGAACAATAAAGCTGATTTGATTCCTTCAGTCTAAATTGTTCATTGACCCTACCTGGCTCCCTAACCTTAGCTCCTCCACACTGTTGTCAGTAATGAAAACCACTTCCCCTGTGGAGTTGTTTCTGTGTTGAAGAATAGGCTGTGGTTTACAGACACCTTGTTTATTTTTATCAGCAGCACAGACACCTCTAGGATCCAGCAACACATCTCTCTCCAGCAGACGGTAGCCTCTGAGGCTGAGGAAGATTTCACTCTTTATTTGGTTCTTTCATTATACAGTTTGCAGAGACTGACTTGATAATTGTGCAATGTGCTGAATGATGTATGACCTAGGGAAATTCCACGGTAATGGAATTACGCGGTCTCCGATTTGTCAGTTTAAAATGTATGCCAAACAAAAACCGTTGATTTCAAAGTTTAACAAACCATGGAACTCTATGCACAATGACTGCTTCAAACAATTTACAGAGTATATGCAAAATTTAAAAAATTACTGGAAAAAACCTTTTGGTATCAGATTTACGAAAACATCTCCTTTAGTTTTGAATTTTTTATTGTCACGTGCACAAGTACAGTGAAATGCCTTTCATTCTTGATCTTTCCCAACAACGTAGGAATCAATATCAGTATGTGTCTCTGTCTGTGTGTGCGTGTGCACGGAACATGATTCACTACACATGCTAACGGGGTGGCTGAGGTGCCCAGAAGGTTCCCAGGGCACCTCAGCCACCCCAGCCTCCCTCCATGTCTTCCTGTCTAATGACCAATCCCAGCGCTGCGTTACACGGCTGGTTACCCAACGATCAGCTACCTGCTACAATGGCTAATTGTCTCCATGTTGGGATAATGGCCCTTACAACTAGTGTTGCAGAGAAGTAACAATCTCAAAATGGCCACTGCTGATGAATCCCAAGGCTAATGAGACAGCTAGCTAGCGCTTCTTCTTAAGAAATATTCTCTCTCGTTTCAGGCGGAAATATCTCTCGCTGTAGCTAGGCTCTAAAATTCCAACTCAATTCAAAGGGAGCTGGTTAAGTGAAACCTCTCTAAGAATATGATATGACCAGATTTAAATGGAATTGTTAACTACAGTAATTACTCTATGCTTGGCTAACAATGCTTTAGTACTGAAATAGATGTAGAACTCTGTAGTGGGCTGCTCCAGCACAGTGTAGTCTATACCCTAGAGCCTTGCAGTAGAGTAGTGATTGATACTGTATGCTGGCTAAAATAGGAGCGTGCTGCTTTGCTATACAGTATGTTTGTGCATTTTAGAGTGATCCCTGGTTCTCTGGGATTGTTGCATCATTCATCCATCCACAGTGATCTACTGGTCAGAGCTTTCAGTCTCTCTACTCTTATAAATATACCCTGCTTACTGCATCTATAATACCATGTTTACGTTCAATGTAAGAGAGAGAAAATCGACCAGCATGTTAGACATCTTCAGTCTTGTTTGTTTACATAATAAAGATGCATCATGTCCGTTTGTTATTATTGGATGAAGCCACATGACCTACATCTATCAATACCATTGCTCTACTTACGAGAGATTTTGAAGCTTGTTCCCATAACCGATCATGCCAGCTAAATTGTTTAATTAAAAGCATTATTGGCATGCCCCAAAAAAATGTATTGGTAATATCAGCTCTGTAACCCGTGCCTCAAATGAAGCACTCCAAAAACTATTATACAATATTCTATGATACAGTCTCTCAGCTCCTCTTCTTTGTTCTGTTTCCCCTCCCCTTTTTCCTGGGTGTTACTATCTGTGTTGTCCCTAGTAGCGGTAGCATGCAGTCTAAGTTAGAGACGGAGCCAGAGTACTGTACTAACCACAGCAGACACAGCACCCAGAGGAAGGGGAACGTCTTTGTGGCCTCTCATAGGAACCCTATCTCCCAGTTGTGGTTTTGCTGGTTGCAGGGAGGGAGGGAGGGAGGGAGGAGGAGGAGGAGGAGGAGGAGGAGGAGGGAGTTCTGTCAGTCACTACCGGGTGGAGGAGTGTGAAGGCAGGATGCAGAACTAAAGTATTTTTTTTTGGTTTGCTTTGCTAGGCTCAAAGGTGACATGACTCCCTCTCTGTCTCTGGCCCCTGGCACCCCCCTCCCCCTGCAGAGTCCGACGACGAGCATTCTCTCTCTCTGAGCGGCTTCCTGTCTGTGGCCGGACACTCGTGTGAAGAGGAGGAGGAAGAAGGGGAGGTGAAGGAAGAGGAGAGAGAGCCCTCTCTGTTCAGCAGCAGCACCCTCAGGGGACCCGCCGCCGCCTGCGACATGTCTGGGGAGGTTAACCATGGCGACAAGACGGCCCAATGCAACGGAGTCAAGAAGCACAGGTGGGGTCAGGATGCAGTTAATATGTGATGTAACAGCTTGTTTTCAACTTGGTTTCCTGCTTGATTTTCTTGTCCCCTTCTCCAGTGCATATTAAAGCAAGGCTTTTAACTGTGCGGTTCATTTATTGTAGTATATTCTATCATTATTTATATTGTTTTGTTGTTTCAAAATGTGTTTTTATCACGTGACATTTTGTAGGAAATGACTTTGTATGCAATAGAGCCAACGGCATATAATGTGATATACCCCTGTGCGTCTAGGTTTTTATTCCTGTGTTTGTTTGGGCACCCAAGCCCCATAGACAGGTCTCTCTTGTTTTTCCATCCACAGTTATGTCATTCAGATTCAGCAGGCTAGTGGCTTATTGGTGCTTGGTACACTGGGTCAGAGCAGAAGGCTTTTTGAAGATTGGTCAGTCTATTTATTTTATTTCTGTGGACGAGGATGGTTGCATGCCCTCTCTTTCTTAATCCAACAATTGACCCGTGAATAATTTAGTGCTTGCCAGTTTAGAGCACGAAATACTGAGTGAGAGGAAAGGGGTGCGCGTGCGCTGTGTGTGTGTTGTAAAAGATTGATGAGGAGCTTATTTATACGCTATAACTGTCATTCAGAGTTATAGCGTCTCTGGCTATGTGTAGATACATCTCTGTTGTGTGATGGAATGAGGGAGCCCTATGGGCCCTGGTCAAAAGTAGGGGAGATTGGGGTAAGTTGAATCAAAGGAGTAAGTTGAGCCACCCTTGTTTCTAGTAAACCACACACACAACAAATCATCTGACCAAATATTTAGGAAGAGGTCGTCATTTCATGGAGTCTGTGAAGAAAGAAACCACATGGAAAAAGTGGTAAGCAAGAAACAGTTTTTCACCAATAATTTTAAGATTGTTCCATACATCAGTTTGGGGTCTCTATAAGCTTCAGAGAGGTCCTAAACCTAGCATGAAAGTGCATCCTTGTAGCTGTGTGGGCTAATATAGTCAAAATGTTTGCCTTGGGGTAAGTTGAGCTAATGGCAAGTTGAGCAAATTGAAGTGTTTTCTTCCCAGGTGTAATGCAAGGCGTTATCGCTGGGATATGAGGTATCAACACGGCCTGGCCTATGTTAAAAGTGTTTAAAAAGTATAAAGTGTTTGTTTGTTGATAAGCCTCTGATAAAATATGCTTAAAATTATTAAAAGACCAAAAAGCATTTGTGTTTGGGAAATTAAGATTGACATGGTTTTAAAAAGAAAGTAGTAATATTTCAATCAGTACAGCAATTTGAAGGCTGCTTAATTTAACCGGTGTAAGTTATGCCTAGAGACCACGTTTTTGGGACAAGCTATGTTTTCAAAACTGTAATGATGAATGAATTCTGATTATTTCCAGGAATGCACAACATCCTGAAATATATGTAGATATCTTTGTTAGAAAGAATACTACATTCTCTGCACCTTACACACACACACACATCATGCTACACACACATCACAACTGCTACTACCAGACTTATTATGATAGCTAAATACTGAACAATTTAAACACTTGCTCCCTAATCCCCCTTCCCCAAACACATGTAAAAATTGGACTATAAATTGTACATTCCTGTATTATACTTATGCAACAAAAAGAAAAGTATTCTACTGAGCCATTTACTTTGTTCTTATCTTTTATTATTTCTTGTTGTCGAGAAGGAACCTGCAAGTAAGCATTTCGTTGGATGGTGTATACCATGTGCATCAAGTACATACGATTACTGAAACCTGAAACTATACTATATTTCCCTTGACGGAGTGATGCTGAATGTACAAAATGGTTCAACTTACCCCATTCTTCCCTAGTGCACTAAATTGAGGATAGGGTGCCATTTGGAATGCTTCCAATCTCCTTCCAGGATTCTGGACTCACTCCAACCAAATAAGCTAATTAATATCAACAGTGCTTCACACTCGTGGGCCCACTATTAATCATGGTGCAGTCAGACATGCTCTCATAAAGGAGATGGGATTCAGTCATTGTCTACCTCAGTATGTTAAAGAGAACTCATTTTTTTAATTGATACCTCAATGTGTAATCCCACAAGTGTACGATAAATCCTTGATTATGTGATTTAAGGCTTGATTTGACTCAAGAGAAAATGTAGATGTCTATGGGAACTGAATGAAGCTGTAAAGTGAGTAAGTGTAGCTAGTTAAAGTAGGAATCAGTTTCTTTAGCGTAACATGTTATGGCGTGTTGTGGAGCCGGCAGAAGTATTGCTCCACCATGCTCCATTGGCCTGCTCATTCCACTGTTAAGAGAGAAGGGTTAGGATTTAGTCCCACAGGCCTCCTCTTTCCTCTCCCTTCATCTCCTGCTGCGTTCGCTGTGTGTAGCTGCTTCACTGCTTATCGCTAAGTAAACACACCGCCTCCCTGAGGCATGCACACCTGGTCTACGGGCGGGCCGCAATGCACACACAAACACCGACAGGAACATGCAAACACACAGTTAGCTAATTAGCTGCCAGGTTACTCTGTTTCTAAATAGTAGGTCAAGCCATCACTGATGTTCCAGATAAGGTTAATGTACAGCTGTACTCTCTGCATAACTAAACAATGGCTTACTTTTGTGTATTCCAAACACAGTTCCTCTCCATGAACAAAGATGGCCAAGAGCATCACATAAAACCAAGGGTACTTGCTTAATTGCAAATACTTAGAAAGTAAACACGCCTCACCAACAACATGATACCACTATCTGATTTAATGATAGCCTGGCCTTAGAGCATTGTTGAGACATAGGAGGAAGAGAGCCGTGCCTTATCTATGAAGTAGCTATATATAGGAAATATGCTACTGTAAGAGAATCTGGCTTAAACCCCTCATTAATTACTCTGTCACCAAAGTTTTTTTTTTGCTCGTTCAATTCTCTGGGACCAGGCTAACTGTCTGCATCCATATATATTCAGTGGGATTACCCCATTTAGATTTGACCTAATTGTTTGTCTGTTTCTTTTCTATCCGACAGAACGTCTTTACCGGCACCCATGTTCTCCAGGAATGACGTCAGCATCTGGAGCATCCTGAAGAAATGCATCGGCATGGTGAGAATTCATTCTCATTATTCATTTAAAGAAGGGTACTGCATTGGCACAACCCAAAAGCACAGGAGCTGGATAAAAATGAATCTGGCTGGGCAAAGAAAGACAAGGATGTTAGTTCACTGTTTCCTGCACCCCCCCAAAACGTGAGCAAACATGCCTTTCTCTCTGCCAAGAATTCAGCCACAAACATTACATTTACATTTGTCATTTAGCAGATGCGTACTGGTCCCCCATGGGAATCAAACCCACAACCCTGGCGTTGCAAGCACCATGGCTCTACCAACTAAACCACACAGGATAGATGTATTTTCTGCTGTTTTTTTTCCCTCTGTATTTTCTCTTTACACTTTGTTCAATCTGCCGCTTCTTTAATGTGGATTTGTGCTGTGTTAGTGGGAAATACTGCTGACCTGAGAATGTGTCCTTGGGCCGACTTACCGGCTAATGAGTTACTGTAGTTACTGTAGCTATGGAGAGATTTAGCTGCCTTGTTATAGCTTGTATTTATTTGTAACTATCTAAGCACAGGTCTATGATGTGAAAGACCCTGTCATCAGTAGTGGTCTGTAGGGATTCTAATACCCTTTTTCCACTTCCTGGATGATTTTTAATTGGATGATATAAGCTCTACACTTCCTGTAATTCCCCTAATTAAAACGGTGTAATGATTCCCATCTGTGGCTCAAATGGCAACCTATTCTCTATGTAGTGTGGTTGTTCCACGAAAAGAGTGCCTTTTGCATCCCTTTGATATTTTGAAAATAAATTGTGCACCAATATTGAATTTTAAAAGCCGGTTATATTAAATGAAATGCCGTAGACCATATGGAGAATTCAATAAATCTGATTTTAAAATATGAATAAAGACATGCTGAAATGCCAAAATCCAGTTTTCACCATCATTGTAAAGCCCTAGTTATTTTGTTGCTTTGTCAGTCATTTCTGAAGATTATTATTTAATGTGATTAGTGAATCATTTATGTCTGTCCCTAATTTTTAAGGTCAACCATGTTACATGAACTGGACTTTTTCTTTTAAATATTTTTTTCTAATGAAACATTGAACATCTAATAGTCAAATAAATCATAGTGTAAAAGCAGGTGAACTGGTTCTTCTCTTTTTGGCCATTTTGTGGTGGGAAACTGACTGGGTCGAGCATAACACGTCAACCCTGAAATGTTTTTAACAATAATTTTTTTGGTTTTGGAAGCTTGCATTCAGTCCCTGTTGCACACAACAAGCTTCCATTCCCCATCACAAAAGGGGATTTATGGCTGATTTTAAGACGAAATCGTCAACCCTGTTACTTTATTTGGCACTTAATAGGCACTTACTATAGTTTTTGATTTTATTTAACCTCTTGGGAAGGGAAAACATGTTTTTATGAAGTTGAACATGTGCTCTTTATGAAAGAATGGCCGTTTTTTTGTTGTTGACCAAGTTACACTTCTCAAGGCACCGAATTGGTGGAACGGCATCAGTGCAATACTTTGATTAGGGCCCCTTGACCAGAGCCCTAATGGGGGCGGTAAAAAGGGCGGCACCAGGGCGGTAAAAAGTAGTGCCCTACATAGGAAATGGGGTGCCATTTGGGACACAGCCCTGGTGTAGGGGCAGACACCGATGGCAATGGAGAAACTACCATAACTATGTGTGTGTACTCTGTGGGTTTAAATTAGTTAGATCCAAGGTAAACCATTGTTTTAACCCAGGGTTGCTAATGAAATGTGGGCCTTTTTACTGACACTGCAGAGACCAGTCGGTACTGGTGTCAAACAGTGTTCCGGACTGGGATCTAGACTAGCGCTTATTGCTGATGTTATTTCACACCTCTGTCATCGAAACACAATTATGTCAGCTTTATAGGGACTTCCACCCTATTACCAATGTCCTGTAATTGTCTCAAGTACTTTCAGTCTATTGCACTCTCTAATCACTATAATGCCAATGTCCTATCATTGTCTGATATTACTGTATAATATAATACAGGTATGTCTGTGTGGGCTGTGGATGAACTTCTTTGCTTGTGTGTTTCCTTACCTCTCTCTCTCTATGACTCTTCTCCTCTTTGTCTCTCCTCTCCCAGGAGCTGTCTAAGATAGCCATGCCAGTAATCTTCAACGAGCCCCTGAGTTTTCTTCAGCGGCTGACAGAGTACATGGAGCACACGTATCTCATCCACCAGGCTAACGCTGCCACAGACTCCATGGAGAGGATGAAGGTATTTTGCGCACGTCATCATCCTCTCTCGTATAGACACATGCGTGAGTTTTCACTCACAATCACCGCTGTAGTACATGCTCTTTTGGCTGTGCTCATCGACAGCTACTGACGTTACACATTTCTGATCATCTATGATGGTTTCAGTGTGTGGCAGCATTTGCTGTGTCTGCTGTAGCATCACAGTGGGAGAGGACTGGAAAACCCTTCAATCCACTTCTAGGAGAAACCTATGAGCTGATCAGGTTAGACATATTACTGTAGTTGATGTTTAGGTTGACTGTTCTGTATGTGTTGTGAGATGGTGGTTACTACTAGTGGTACTACTTTGACTCAAGACGTCACCAAAATACATTTGAATCCTTAAGTCAGATGTCTCAAGACATCTGAAGATGGAAGGTGATGGCTAAGTATGGTCCATTAACCCCCTCCCTCCTGTCCCCTCAGAGAGGACCTAGGGTTCAGGTGGATGTCGGAGCAGGTGAGCCACCACCCACCTGTAAGCGCCTTCCATGCCGAGGGCCTGCAGGAGGACTTCCTGTTCCACGGCTCCATCTACCCCAAACTCAAGTTCTGGGGAAAGAGTGTGGAGGCAGAGCCTAAAGGCATCATCACCCTGGAGCTGCCCAAGTAAGTCTGGAGATGAGATTCCCTCCACAGTGTACATGTACACGGAACAAAAATATAAACCCAACATGTAACGTGTTGGTCCCCTGTTTCATGAGCTGAAATGTTCCATACACACAAAAACCTTATTTCTCTGAATTTTTTTACACAAATTTGTTAACATCTTTTTTAATGAGCATTTCTCCTTTGCCAAGATAATGCATCCACCAGACAGGTGTGGCATATCAAGAAGCTGATTAAACAGCATGATCATTACACTGGTGCACCTTATGCTGGGGACAATAAAAGGCCACTCTGAAATGTGCAGTTTTGTCACACAGCACAATGCCACAGATGTTTTGAACGAGCGTGCAATTGGCATGCTAACTGCAGGAATGTCCACCAGAGCTGTTGGCAGATCATTTAATGTTAATTTCTCTACCCCAATGTCGTTTTTGAGAATTTGGCAGACATAAGTTACAAACAACGAACACAATTGCATTGTGACGAGATCCTGAGGCCCATTGTCGTGCCATTCATCTGCCGCCATCACCTCATGTTTCAGCATGATAATGCACAGCTCCATGTCGAAAGGATCTGTACACAATTCCTCGAAGCTGAAAATGTCACAGTTCTTCCATGGCCTGCATACTCACCAGACATGTCACTCATTGAGTATGTTTGGGACGCTCTGGATCGACGTGTACAACAGCGTGTTCTAGTTCCCGCCAATATCCAGCAACTTCACACAGCCATTGAAGAGGAGTGGGACAGTGTTCCACAGGCCACATACAACAGCATGATCAACTCTATGCAAAAGAGATGTGTCAAATGGTGGTCACACCAGATACTGACTGGTTATCTGATCCACGCCCTGACTTTTTTAAGGTATCTGTGACCAACAGATGCATATCTGTATTCCATTCATGTGAAATCCATAGATTAGGGCCTAATGAATTTATAAAAATTGACTGATTTCCTTACATAAACTGTAACTCAGTGAAATTGTTGCATGTTGCGTTTTACATTTTTGTTCAGTGTAGCTTTCCCTCCCTGAGAGTTTGCCTTTGAGTTTCCTTGATTTGGCCTTTATCTCCCAGTAAATATAGCAATACATACACTACCATTCAAAAGTTTGGGTCACTTAGAAGTGTCCTTGTTTTTTAAAGAAAAGCACATTTTTTGTCCATTTTAAAATAACATCAAATTGATCAGAAATACAGTGTAGACATTGTTAATGTTGTAAATGACTATTGTAGCAACCATCACTCGTGTGTTCCAATGGCACGTTGTGTTAGCTAATCCAAGTTTATAATTTTAAAAGGCTAATTGATCATTAGAAAACTCTTTTGCAATTATGTTAGCACAGCTGAAAACTGTTGTTATGATTAAAGAAGCAATAAAACTGGCCTTAGACTAGTTGTGTATCTGGAGCATCAGCATTTGTGGGTTCGATTGCAGGCTCAAAATGGCCAGAAACAAATAACTTTCTTCTGAAACTCGTCAGTCTTCTGAGAAATTAAGGCTATTCCATGCGAGAAATTGCCAAGAAACTGGAGATCTTGTACAACGCTGTGTACTACTCCCTTCACAGAACAATGCAAACTGTCTCTAACCAGAATAGAAAGAGGAGTGGGAGGCCCCGGTGCACAACTGAGCAAGAGGACAAGTACATTGGAGTGTCAAGTCCTCAACTGGCAGCTTCATTAAATAGTACCCGCAAAACACCAGTCTCAACGTCAACAGAGAAGAAGCGACTCCGGGATGCTGGCCTTCTAGGCAGTTGCAAAGAAAAAGCCATATCTCAGACTGGCCAATTAAAATAAAATATTATAATGGGCAAAAGAATACAACTCTGCCTCTAGAAAGCCAGCATCCCGGAGTCGCCTCTTCACTGTTGACGTTGAGACTGGTGTACTTGTCCACTTGCTCAGTTGTGCACCTGGGCCTCCCACTCCTCTTTCTATTCTGGTTAGAGACAGTTTGAGCTGTTCTGTGAAGGGAGTAGTACACAGCGTTGTACAAGATCTTCAGTTTCTTTGCAATTTCTCGCATGGATTAGCCTTCATTTCTCAGAACAAGAATAGACTGACAAGTTTCAGAAGAAAAGTCTTTGTTTCTGGCCATTTTGAGCCTATAATCGAACCCACAAATGCTGATGCGCCAAATACTCAACTAGTCTAAAGAAGGCCAGTTTTGTTGCTTCTTTAATAGTTTTCAGCTGTGCTAACAATTGCAAAAGGGTTTTCTAATGATCAATTAGCCTTTTAAAATTATAAACTTGGATTAGCTAACACATTTACAACATTAACAATGTCTACACTGTACTTCTGATCAATTTTATGTTATTTTAATGGAGAATTTTAATTTAAAAAATTCAAAAGCAAGGACATTTCCAAGTGACCCCAAACCTTTGAACAGTAGTGTATATTCTAGCAATAGAGCTATTCTGGGAGCTTTTTTCTGAAGCCTGGATGAAACTAATTAATTCATGTTGAAGTTTGAAGGACATTTGAATCTCCGTGAAGTAGTTTGGTATGAGTTGGCATCTCGAAGTTGACGTAGTTGGTGATCTGCTGTGACATGTTCTCTCTTTCTCTGCAGATATAATGAAGCGTACACCTGGACAAACCCCACCTGCTGTGTCCACAACATCATCGTGGGCCAGCTGTGGATCGAGCAGTATGGCAATGTGGAAGTGATCAACCACAAGTAAGGGAGACTACCTCGCCGTGTGTGCAGTAGTCTGGATCCACGTTTGTTTCCAGTTGATTGAGCAATGTAACAGAACTGGGACAGTTACTTGCCTTTGCAAAGCCGACAGACTGAGCAGCAAAATGGTGGTTGTTTGAAAGCATTGTCTGGCTGTGGGGAATAGTGAAAGAGAATATGTAACTATAAGGCTTGTCTTTCGGTGACAGGACCGGCGAGAGATGCAGCCTGACGTTCAAACCATGTGGTATGTTTGGCAAGGAGCTGCACAAAGTGGAGGGCTATATTCTGGATAAAAGGTACTTGCTTGTTACATTTTTTTCCACCAACTGTTTTACTGTATCAAGATGATTTATATGTTAGCAATCAGAAAAGCCGAACCGCTCATTTTGACTGTGTGTCTGTGTGCGTGCAGCAAAAAGAAGCTCTGTGCCATATACGGTAAATGGACTGAGTGCTTATACACTGTGGACGCCGCCACCTTTGATGCTCACAAGAAATCTGACAAGAAGAACTCAGAGGAGAAGAAAAGCAACAAGCAGGTACTGTATGCTCACTAATCAAAAATATTCCAAATGCAAAACAAGGGTGGTTATGTAACTATCATATCCTTTGCTGAGTAAAATAAGCAACTAGGCAAGTCAGTTAAGAACAAATTCTTATTTTCAATGACTGCCTAGGAACAGTGGCAGAACGACAGATTTTTACCTTGTCAGCTCGGGGATTCGATCTTGCAACCTTTCGGTTACTAGTCCAACGCTCTAACCACTAGACTACCTGCCGCCCATAGACCACTAGGCTACTTGCCGCCCATAGACTAAATCTATAACGGATCCTTACCTTAACCAAACTCCTAACCTTAACCCTAACCCTCAACCTTATCTAACCAATTTGACATTTCAATATCGGTTTGCACGTCAGCCACATCCCCTTAGTGTTTTCCCTAAAGCAAAGTGTTAGGTGCAAAAATTAAATAAACCTCATTTTAATCTGTCAGCATGATTTCATTTGAAACTTTTCTTCAACAAAGTATATGATAATGAGGTGGTTATTTGACTAGAGTTTAGTAAACTGACCAATACTTAAATAGTTGCCTGGAAAATGTTGCACGCTTTCGCACCATGAAAATACGGCACAAAATGTATAATTTTGCTCCATGCTCATGATGAGTGCTGAGTGACGATAATGGTGCCGGAGGGGGTGGCTGCCGTTTTATGGGCTCTTAACCAACCGTACAATTGTTTTTTTTTTTTTACATTGTTTGTAACTTATTTTGTACATAATGTTTCTGCTACCGTCTCTTATGACCGAAAAGAGCTTCTGGACATTAGAACTACGATTACTCACCTTGAATTGAATGAAGAATTTTTCTTTAATGAGATGGACGAGAGAGATTTACTCCAGACACCTGAACAGGACCTCATCCCCGTCATTTGCAGGAGAAAGAGACAGAGGTTTCGCAGAAGGAGATCGGGGTGCCTTGTGAGGATTAGGCGACGAGTGGCTAATCTGCCGTTGCCATCGGTACTATTGGCCAACGTACAATCACTGGATAATAAAATGGACAAACTAAAAGCACGGGACATTAAAAACTGTAATATCTTATGTTTCATCGAGTCGTGGCTGAACGACGACGTGAATAACATACAGCTGGCGGGTTATATACTGTACCGGCAGGATAGAACAGCAGCCTCTGGTAAGACAAGGGGTGGCGGTCTAAGTATATTTGTAAACAAACAAGCTGGTGCACGATATCTAATCTGAGCATAATTCTATCCTCCTAATTCTATGTTTCAAGCAGACCACCCTAGTCCCTGTGCCCAAGAACACCTGCTTAACCTGCTTAAATGACTACCGACGCGTAGCACTCACGTCTGTAGCCATGAAGTGCTTTGAAAGGCTGGTCATGGTTCACAACACCATTATCCCAGAAACCCTAGACCCACTCCAATTTGCATACCGACCCAACAGATACTCCACACTGCCCTTTCACAACTGGACAAAAGGAACACCTATGTGAGAATGCTATTTATTGACTACAGCACAGGGTTCAACACCATAGTGCCCTCAAAGCTCATCACTAAGCTAAGGACCCTGGGACTAACCACCTCCCTCTGCAACTGGATCTTGGACTTCCTGACGGGCCGCCCCCAGGTGGTAAGGGTCGGTAACAACACATCCGCCACGCTGATCCTCAACATGGGGGCCCCTCAGGGGTGCGTCCTCAGTCCCCTCCTGTACTCCCTGTTCACTCATGACTGCACGGCCAGGCACGACAACACCGTCATTAAGTTTGCTGATGACACAACAGTGGTAGGCCTGTTCACCGACAATGACGAGACAGCCTATGGGGAGGAGGTCAGAGACCTGACCGTGTGGTGCAAGGACAACAACCTCTCCCTCAACGTGATCAAGACAAAGGAGATGATTGTGGACTACAGGAAAAGCAGGACTGAGCACGCCCCCATTCTCATCGACGGGGCTGTAGTGGAGAAGGTTGAGAGCTTTAAGTTCCTTGGCCTCCACATTACCAACACACTAACATGGTCCTAGCACACCATGACAGTCGTGAAGAGGGCATGACAAAACCTATTGCAACTCAGGAGACTGAAAAGATTTGTCATGGGTCCTCAGATCTTCAAAAGGTTCTACAGCTGCACCATCAAGAGCATCCTGACGGGGTGCATCACTGCCTGGTATGGCAACTGCTCGGCCTCTGACAGCAAGGCACTACAGAGGGTAGTGCGTACGGCCCAGGACATCACTGGGGCCAAGCTTCCTGCCATCCAGGACCTCTATACCAGGCGGTGTCAGGAAGGCCCTAAAAATTGTCAAAGACTCCAGCCACCTTAGTCATAGACTGTTCTCTCTGCTACCACACAGCAAGCAGTACCGGAGCGCAAAGTCTAGGTCCAAGAGGCTTCTAAACAGCTTCAACCTCCAAGCCATAAGACTCCTGAACAGCTAATCAAATGGCTACCCAGGCTATTTGCATTGCCCCCCCTCTTATGCTGCTCTCTGTTATTATCTATGCATAGTCACTTTAATAACACTACCTACATGTACATATTACCTCAATTACCTTGACTAACCGGTGCCCCCGCACATTGACTCTGTACCGGTACCCCCTGTATATAGTTTCGCTATTGTTATTTTACTGCTGCTCTTTAATTATTTGTTACTTTTCCTTTTTGGGGGGGGGGGGATTTTCCTTAACTGCATTGTTGGTTAAGGACTTGTAAGTAAGCATTTCACTGTAAGGTCTACACCTGTTGTATTCGGTGCATGTGACAAATAACATTTGATTTGATTTATTTAAGAAATCTTTACACTCGTTTTGGAGTGAGGACCCTTGATAGGACCCAATAAGTAGCTATTGTAGTTGCATACCTGTTTGAAGGTTGCATGTCCCCCTGTCTGTCCCTCCAGACCAGTGTAGACGAAGAGCCAGAGGAGATGCCCCTGCCTGATGGAGACACGGTCCAGGTCATCCCAGGAAGTGAGCTCATCTGGAGGATAGCCCCCCGACCAGACAACTCTGCAGAGGTGAGAGGGGAGGAGAGGCGGGTGAGAGGGGAGGAGAGGCGGGTGAGAGGGGAGGAGAGGCGGGTGAGAGGGGAGGAGAGGCGGGTGAGAGGGGAGGAGAGGCGGGTGAGAGGGGAGAGGAGAGGCGGGTGAGAGGGGAGAGGAGAGGCAGGTGAGAGGGGAGAGGAGAGGCAGGTGAGAGGGGAGAGGAGAGGCAGGTGAGAGGGGAGAGGAGAGGCAGGTGAGAGGGGAGAGGAGAGGCAGGTGAGAGGGGAGAGGAGAGGCAGGTGAGAGGGGAGAGGAGAGGCAGGTGAGAGGGGAGAGGAGAGGCAGGTGAGAGGGGAGAGGAGAGGCAGGTGAGAGGGGAGAGGAGAGGCAGGTGAGAGGGGAGAGGAGAGGCAGGTGAGAGGGGAGAGGAGAGGCAGGTGAGAGGGGAGAGGAGAGGCAGGTGAGAGGGGAGAGGCAGGGGGTCGGGGTCAAGGAGATGCAGGGGGTCGGGGTCAAGGAGATGCAGGGGGTTGGGGGAGAGGTGAGGCGAGGGCGGAAGGGGAGGAAAGCAGGTCTGGAGGATAGCTCCCCGACCAGACAACTACAGGGATGAGAGAGTACTGTATTGGAGGAATTACTAAGAGGCAGATATCTGGATTTACTGTTGATATTTTTAACCTTCTTGAGTGATTGAACTGGTTGTCAGTCATTGATTTGTAGACCCTTCCCCCTTTCTCTCTTTGGTAGTTCTACGCCTTCTCCACGTTTGCCATGCAGCTGAATGAGCTGGAGGAGAGCATGAAGGGGGTCCTGCCCCCCACAGACTGTCGACTCAGACCTGACATCAGAGCCATGGAGAAAGGAGACATGGGTATAGTTATATAGAGCATCGTGTTGTTGTCAATGATCCACATCTGGTGTCCAGCAATTCAACAAGCATTTTGTCAATGAATCAAAATATTTTGATACGTTGAAATATTTCTGTGTTTCTCAGATTTGGCAAGTGCAGAGAAGAAGAGGGTAGAGGAGAAACAAAGACTGGCCCGGAAAAATCGCTCCAAATCAACAGAGGAATGGAAAACAAGGTGAGTGATTGGGTCTTCTCTCTTCCGCCATGGAACTCCCCTCTGATTCTGCTGTGCAACACTCTCATTTAGCGCTGAACAATTAGTGCTTTTTGAGGTCGGTTCGGTTTCCATTCGATTATTTAAAAAATGATCACGGTTTACAATTTCGGGTTTCGATTATAACTAATTTTACAATAAATGCACTATGTATTATGTGGGTTGAATGCTGTAACACAGAATAAACAATTAAAAAGTCCCATGATGGCAGTGACTGCTCATTATTGCTCATCACTTATTAACCATCATTGACTTTACTTTAATAAAACATTTCAGTTGTTGTGTATATTACGTTACATAGATATTGTTTTATTTGATGACTTTATTATTTCATTCCAAGTCATCTCACCTCTGTAGAGCTGCTGCCTATGCTGTCTGACACAATCACTATTTTATTAATGTTTCAAAGTACATTAAATAAGACATACTGTTATGACTGCTGAAAACCAACTATCAATCACTTAGATCATGTACAGTATTTTCAGGCAGAGATACCTCACTAAGCAACTGCTCGCTATCCCTCTCGATCTTGCATTCTTCTGTCTCTTCTCTCTCCGTGTCTGCCCCACACTAACCTAACAGGCTAGACAAGTAGGCGCGCAATGGATTATGGTCATTGTAGTTAATTACCACATGTTCTGTGCTAAACTATATAGAATATTGGCCTGTTGGAAACTACAACTCTCTACTACATTGCACAGTTCAGGCTTGATCTTATTTATCTCCAGAGAAACTGTGCAAAAATTTTACCAAATGGAATTCAAATAATTGTACGGATGTTGGTTAAATCATTAAAAAATAACACAAAAAAACAACAATTTCTGTTAATCGCTCAACACTACTCTCATTGGATGTATGCTAGCGCTTATGCTAGATCTGCTTTGCTAATTGTCACCCATTTGTGTAATCCTGTGCTATGTTATGCTCTTCCCCTGTGTTGTCATTGAGAAGGAACCCAGCTCTTGGCCCCAGGTTTGGCTCTGCTTGTCTGCTGTGGCTTTTGGTTGTTGTTGTGGTTCACTGTTTGAGTGCTGCACTATACCGGCTTCCTCAAGACAGCTTTGGAACTGCAGCAAATGCATTGATTCAAACACTGATCATACACCTGTACAACCTGAGTACAGTTGACTCCTGATAAGTACATATTGAATATGCTAAAATAATTGCAGTGAAATTCACCTTTCCTGGATATTTGCATGCTATAGTTTGCATGAATTCACGAAAACCTAAGCTATATAGAGAAAAATAACATTTTCAATGGAATCTCGGTTTGTTAAACCACACGATCAGGAGTCAACTGTACTGTATTCTGTTTGTGTGGCTTTGTATTTATCACAATCATGTCAAACACCCTGTGCCTGGATATATCTGTGCCTGAACACTCATTTTATGTCCGTTTATCTGACTCGGTTCCTCTCGTTACTCTCATATAGGTGGTTCCACCAAGGCTCCAACCCCCACATCAAAGCTCAGGACTGGCTCTACTCCAATGGCTACTGGGAACGGAACTACTCCCTGCTGCCTGATATTTACTGACCTACAAGACACACATCTCTATCTGTACACAACTCAACTGTCTCTGCTGTTTTTCATATTCAGGCTGGAACTTCAGACCTGCTCTGGTCCTATATATGGTAAGGCTATTATTGGGAATTGACTGACCGCAAAGGCAACAACCATTCAGTAGTCCCCAAATATTATCTCTTATCGCAGCCTATGTCTCACTCAAAGCACAAGGGTGAAGTCCTCATGAGCCTGTAAGCTATGGTCATTGACCAGTGTATAGAATTATAATAAAACTATAGGGTGTAACCTGCCGTTCATTTTAACAAATGGGAGTGTTTTGAATGGCGTGAGTTGAATGCAGTATGTCTCCAAAACACGTTGCAAGAAATGTTCTTCATCTCCAAAACACGTTGCGCTCAGTGCTGTTACTTACGAATGTGTGCAGCTACATTATCGTTCTGATACAGTGTCAATTTATGGAAAAATAGAGCTTTCAAATAGTGTGTGAAATAGGCGTGTTCCAACTTCCTGCGGTCGCTGCTATAGGCTACCAAACTAAGCTGTCATTATGACACATTTGATCTGCTTCGACCTCTCTAACTATGACTGGGGAAATTCTACATGTTTGTACATATTATTGGATAGAGGTCTTCCATTCTTCTGAGCTGTAATACAATGCAGTCCTCTATGAATGTAAGATGCTATGTATAGAGGGGAATAACTACTGTACTTAGAAGTATGGCTTTCTTCAATGACACTTGAGAGAACTTATTTAATCCAAGTTTGACCACTTGGCTCTATGTGAAGATATATTTATCTGTATGCAGAAGTTTCCTCTATAGTAAAAATGTAATTCAGGATATTCTGAGAGGCAGCCCTCGCACACTGAATACACATACAGCACATGCACCACTTTGACTATGCATTAGCTGCACTACACCCACAGACACACAGTAAGGCTGTGTCCAAATGACACCCTATTTCCTACATAGCACACTACTTTTGACTTGAGCCCTATGGGGGAATAGGGTGCCATGTGGGAGACAGCCACTGTTCAACACACTCATGCACTGCATAGTATTCATCTCCTTGGTTGTGAATAGCTGCTGCTGTAACCTCTATAAATTGGTAGGTAGGTAGGATTATCATGTAATACATGGCAGTACAGTAGACTGGGCCTATCGCCCCCTCTGAATGCACGTTTTTTCCTAGGGGCTACTCTCACTTTGTGTATAGCACATTACAGAATAAAGATCATTTCTATTGTTGCTAAATAAAAACGTAATGTTACCTTAGGGTGTTTGTGTCGTTTCTTATTGCCACCACCCTCACTCACTGTGTATCCTTGTAGCATTATGTAAGTTGTGGACTGAATTCCCCGCATAATACTAACATGGGTGAAGGTAGGCCTAGTGATTCCTCATGTGGGTAAGGCTAGGGTGGAGGTGTGTCTCTGTGTTAACAGCAGCTGGTGCGCAATCTCTAATGTTAAGGAAGTCTTGAGTTTTTGCTCACCCTAATTAGAATACCTCCTGAATAGCTGCAGACCACATTTACCACTAAGACTGCACTCAATGAGCTGTATATGGCCATAAGCAAACAAGAACATGGACATCCAGGTGGCGCTTCTCGTGGCCAGTGATTTTAATGCAGGGAAACTGAAATCCCTTTAACCACATTTTTACCAGCCTGTCACCTGTGCAACTAGAGGTGACACATTGTTTTATCACCTTTACTTCACACACACAAATACAAGACTCGCCCTCCCTTTGGCAAATCTGACAGTAACTCTATCCTCCTGATTCCTGCTTACAAGCAAAAACTCAAACAGGAAGTACCAGTGACGTGCTCAATACGGAAGTGGTCCGATGAAGTGGATGCTAAGCTACAGGACTGTTTTTCTAGCACAGACTGGAATATGTTCCGCGATTCATCTGATAATATTGAGGAGTTTACCACATCAGTCACTGGCTTCATTATTAAGTACATTGACGACGTCGTCCCCACAGTGACCATACGTACATATCTCAACCAGAAGCCATGGATTACAGGCAACATCCGAACTGAGCTAAAGCCTAGAGCTGCTGCTTTCAAGGAGCGGGACACTTATCCGGACGCTTATAAGAAATCGTGCTATGACCTCCAACAGGCCATCAAACAGGAAACGCGTTAGGGCTAAAATTGAATCCTACTAAGCCATCTCTGACACTCGTCGGATATGGCAGAGCTATCACGGATTACAAAGGGAAACCCAGCCACGAGCTGCCTAGTGACGCGAGCCTACCAGACAAGCTAAATGCGTTCTATGCTCACTTCGGGGGAAGCAACACGGAACCATGAATGAGAGCATCAGCCGATGTAAGACCTTTAAACTGGTTAACATTCACAAGGCCGCGGGGCAAGATCGATTACCAGGGCGCATACTCAGAGCATGCGCTAATCAGATGGCACGTGTCTTCATTTACATTTTCAACCTCTCCCTGACCATGTCTGTAATACCATTTTTTCCCCCAAGCAGACCACCATAGTCCCTGTGCTCAAGAACGCCAAGATAACCTGTCTAGATGACCATCGCCCTGTAGCACTCACACCTGTAGCCAGGAAATGCTTTTAAAGGCTGGTCATGGCTCACATCAACACCATCATCCCAGACACCATGGACACACTCCAATTCGCATACAGCTCAGGACCCTGGGACTGAACATCTCCCTCTGCAACTTGATCCTGGACTTCCTGACAGGCCGTCCCCAGGTGGTGAGGGTAGGCAACAGCACATCCACCAAGCTGACCCTCAACACGAGGGGCCCTCATGAGTGCTTGCTTAGTCCCCTCCTGTACTCCCTGTTCACTCACCTGATCACCAATGACGATGAGACAGCCTATAGGGAGGAGGTCAGTGACCTGGTAGCGTGGTGCCAGGACAACAACCTTACCCTCAATGTCAGCAAAACAAAGGAGCTGATCATGGACAACAGGAAACGGAGGGCAGAGTACACCCCCATCCACATCGACGGGGCTGTAGTGGAGCGGGTCGAGACTTTAGAGTTCGTTGGTGTCCATATCACTAAAGAATTAACATGGTCCACACACAACAACACAGTCGTGAAGAAGGCACAACAACGCCTCTTCGCCTTCAGGAGCCTGAAAAAATTGCCATGGTCCCTCAGAAAATCCAAAAGTTCAACAGCTGCACCATTGAGAGCATCTTGACTGGCTACATCACCGCTTGGTATGGCAACTGCTTGGCATCTGACCGCAAGGCATTAAAGAGGGTAGTGTGTACGGCGCACCATTTTATTCTAAAATGGATTAAATATATATATATATCTCAGCAATCTACACACAATACCCCATAACTTTTTTTATTTAATTTTTGCAAACGTATTAAAAATGCATACTTATTACATAAGTATTCAGACCCTTTGCTATGAGACTTGAAATTGAGCTCAGGTGCATCCTGTTTCCATTGATCATCCTTGAGATGTTTCTACAACTTGATTGGAGTCCACCTGTGGTAAACTCAATTGATTGGACATGATTTGGAAAGGCCAGATGGAAGCCACTCAGTTAAAGCCACATGACAGCCCGCTTGGAGTTTGCCAAAAGGCACATAAAGACTCTTAGACCATGAGAAACAAGATTCTCTGACCAAGATTGAACTCTTTTGCCTGAATGCCAAATCTGGAGGAAACCTGGCACCATCCCTACAGTGAAGCATGGTAGTGACAGCATCATGCTGTGGGGATGTTTTTCAGTGGCAGGGACTGGGAGACTAGTCAGGATCGAGTCAAAGAAGAACAGTGCAAAGTACAGAGATCCTTGATGAAAACCTGCTCCAGAGCGCTCAGGACCTCAGACTGGGATGAAGGTTCACCTTCTAACAGTACAACCACCCTAAGCAGACAGCCAAGACAATGCAGGAGTGGCTTCAGGACAAGTCTCAGAATGTCCTTGAGTGGTCCAACCAGAGCCCGGACTTGAAGCCGATCTAACATCTCTTGAGAGACTTGAAAATTGCTGTGCAGTGATGCTCCCCATCCAACCTAACAGAGCATGAGAGGATCTGCAAAGAATGGGAGAACTCCCCAAATACAGGTGTGCCAAGCTTGTATCGACATACCCAAGAAGACTCGAGGCTGTAATCGCTGTCAAAGATGCTTCAACAAAGTACTGAGTAAAGGGTCTGAAAACCTATGAAAATGTGATATGTTTTTAGTTTTTTTAATAAATTAGCTAAAATGTCTAAACGTCTTTGCTTTGTCATTATGGGATATTGTGTATAAACTGAGGGAAAAAACAATGTAATCCATTTTAGAATAAGGCTGTAACGTAACAAAATGTGGAAAAAGTCAAGGGGTGTGAATACTTTCCGAATGCACTGTATATACTTATCTTCCTCAACTACCTCGTACCCCTGCACATCGACTCGGCACTACTGGTACCTGGACTATATAGCCAAGTTATTGTTACTCGTTGTTTATTTTTTCCTTGTTATCTTTCTATAATTAATTTATTCTAAATAAATTATAGAAAGAGAACAAGGAAAAAATGCATTGTTGGAAAGGGCTCGTAAGTAAGCATTTCACTGTTATTCTATACCTGTTGTTTACGAAGCATGTGACACATTTGATTTGAATGTCCTTATTTTCTGAGCTTCAGACCAGCCTAACTGCTCACTTAAAACATGTTTTTTTTGTTTAATACATGAAGAGGGAGAACATTTGTTATGATATGCAAATGTGTTTATTGATATTCACTAGACCAGGGTTTCCCAAACTCAGTTTTGCCCTGCACAGCTGATTCAAATAATCAAACCTTGTTGATGAGTTGGTTATTTGAATCAGCTTTGTAGTGCTAGGGCAAAAACCAAGTTTGAGAAACCATGCACTAAACAGTCCCCTACCAATTAAATGTGGCATTAGTTGGCCGTCTCCTGGCTCCTTTCTGGTCCTCTTCCTCTGTGGTGAAAATGTGCATGAGAGCGGGAGAGTAAACAGTGTTCCCCTCGTCACTGATGACCTGAAGGAACTGGGACTGACCGTCCTGAATAGAACCTCCGCTCACCGTCTCCATGGGAACGGAGAATGACAGGTACCCCGGGGGGTCACCTGCCCGGACTGCAGCAGACCTCGACCTGGTCTGCATCGCGGTCGGAATGCTACGAACGATCTTGCCTGGGGACACACTAAGAAGTTCGGGCTGTATGAAGAAGTTGGGGATGCTGATCTCCTGGTTGTGGATGGTTGGAGGCTGGGGTAGAGGAGGAGGGAGGGTGGAGGACTGTGCCCTGTGTGTGAAGGCCCTTCTTGGGCTCATTAGGAAGGGTGGTGGCTGGGGCTGTTTGGGTTGGCCACTCCAGGACTGGGCGTCAGATGTCTGAGGGGAAGGGTACCTCTCTGCCAGTAACACATGTCCAGCCCCAAAGTTGCGAATATAAGCACTACCATTGTACGGAGGCTGGGAGATAACTTTAGCAGACAGTGTGCCCTCCTCTGTCTCATTGGCCAAGTGGTAGAGTGTCCAGATCTGATTGGTGTAATTCTCTCGGGCAGGCTGAGCATCAGGAGTGATGCGTCCTGCTCCAATAGGAACGCTCTGTGAGGGCGTGCCATGATAATCTAATATGAGAATAGAATGCAACATCAAAAGTGAACATCCTAATTTCCACAAATATATTGGAGGGGGAAAAAATCCCCTAATATCTTCAATGCACACAAAATATG
This sequence comes from Salvelinus alpinus, assembly GCF_045679555.1. NCBI lineage: Eukaryota > Metazoa > Chordata > Actinopteri > Salmoniformes > Salmonidae > Salvelinus > Salvelinus alpinus. Next base: position 29,596,025 of record NC_092115.1, on the reverse strand, counting down.
ATTGAACAATTATTAAAGATGAATTATTGTATTCTGAGGATAAATTTACCTGGACTAGTCTGCACACCCTGTGAACGTGTGTTTTGAGTTCTATTGTTTTGAGGCCCAACAACATTGGCTGGAGAAGCTCCTAGATAAACTTCAAGTCCCAGGGTCCCCTGCTGCACTTCTATAGGGTAGGCACTCACCTCTTCACAAAGGCGGATTGCAGTTTGTGAAACCTGTGTGCTGTTGTCCAATACTATGCGATTAGGAAGATAAATGTTTAGAAAATAGTCTGGTTTCTGTTAATAATATTTCAGAAAGTTGATATTTACCTTTTGCATGAGATGTTTGCGTTTCTGCTGTTCTCCTCACAATCTCCTCTCTACTGGGTATCCTCCCTGAGGACTCTCTGTGTACTGTCTTCATTGCAGCAGTGTCAGAGGGAAATTTTGCTGTGATGTCACTCACCGACGTATTCACCTGGTCAGACTCCATGTCTAAAACCTCAAGACAAAACCCTGCAGTCATGGATGGTCTGTACAACACTACCACATCAGAAAGGACGCTTGTCTTAGATGTTTGTGGATATATGCTGAAAGAAACTCTGTGAGTTGTGTGACTCTCTGGTGCCTCTGCTGTTCTCGCTACACTCTCTTTGTGTGCTGCTTCCACTGTTGCTGCAGGAGGAATCCTGCAAACAGAAGCAGTTGAAGACACCAGTGGCTCCTCCATTGATGGTGCAGATGGAATCCTGGCCAGACTGGATTGAGGAGAAGTTCTGGGAGACATTCTAGGAGAAACTCTGGGAGATGTGTGTGTCTCTGCTCTTCTCCTCACACTCTCCTCTCTACTGGGTATCCTGACTGAGGACACTCTGTGTGCTGCATCAACTAGTTTTGTTTCAGAGAAAGCTCTTCCTGATAAACAACTTTCAGAATATCTTATGATTGTTTCAGAAGGAGCTCTTTCTGATAAACTACATTTTGAAGATCTTCTTGAAACTGCTGGTGACATTCTTCCAACAGAAGTAGATGGAGAAACCAGTAGCTCCTCCATTGATGGTGCAGATGGAATTCTGGACAGACTGGATTGTAGAGAAACCCTTTGAGAAACTATGGGAGATGTGGGTCTGTCCATTGATGGTGCAAAGGGAATCCTAGGCAGACTGAATTGTGGAGAAATATCTGTACCAGACAGAGATTCACCAACATGAGCTGTGGATAGACACAAAACTAAGCACATATTGTTTACATTTCACCTTACAAGTTTTGCCCATTTTTACCCCCACAATCTTATTAGTATCTTATTAGTAGACCTTTCTGCAGAGTATGGATGACAATTGTACCTGATAGGAGAGAGGTTTGTGGAGAAACTCTTTGCGAAGATCTAGGAAACACTCTGGGAGATGTGTGTCTCTCTGGTGTCTCTGCTCTTCTCCTCACACTCTCCTCTCTACTGGGTATCCTGACTGAGGGGACACTGTGTGCTGCATCAACTAGTTCTGTTTCAGAGAAAGCTCTTCCTGATAAACCCCTTCCATAATATCTTACAGAAGACACTGCTGGTGAAAGTCTACCAACAGAAGCAGTTGGGGACATCCGTGGCTCCTCCATTGATGGTGCAGAGGAAATCCTGGTCAGACTGGACTGTGGAGAAACTCTAGGAGAAAGTACGTGAGATGTGTGTCTATCTGGTGTCTCTGGTCTCGTTACTTCTTTTTCAGAGAAAGCTCTTCTTGTTAAACCACTTCCAGTATATCTTGCAGACACTACTGGTGAAAGTCTACCAACTGAAGCAGATTGAGTCTCCTTCTCCAGTGATGGTACTTCGTAAGCCTCCACCACAAATTCCTCACCAACAGATGGAGAAAGATGTAATTCTCCCACTGATGAATCTCTGTAGGAAACTGTCACATCAGAAACAACACCTGTAAACGAAGTCTGTGGAGAAACACTGGGAGATGTGTCTCTCTCTGGTGTCTCTGCTGTTCTCATCACACTCTCCTCTCTACTTGGTCTCCTTACCAAGAACCCTCTGTGTGCTCCATCCACTGCTGTTCCAGAGGGAGCTCCTTTTAAGCCTAATAAGTCACTTTCAGAATTGGCTGGTGACCAATGAGAATACAATGGGGACGTCATAAGCTCCTCCATTGACAGTGTTTCGTTGTCTTTCTGAGCTGGTTCTGTTGCACCATCACTGAGAGACACAGAGGGAACCCTGGCCAGACTGAACTTAGATGACAAGCCTGTAGCTGTTGGAGTAACATCAACATGAGTTGTGAAAAGACAGACCAGATTGAAGTATTCTGTGGTATTTCACAATTCATTTTGCCCACAATACTGACATAACAACCTTATATTTCATTCAAGATAGTTTAAAACTTTACCTGAGCTCACAGATGTTTGTGGAGAAACCCTGGAAGATGTGTCTCTCCCTGCTACTGTTTCCGCGGGGACTCTTTCTGCCATGTCACTTTGTGAACATCTAGCAGACTCTGTTTGTGAAATACCTCCAACAGCAGCTGGAGGCCCTGGTAGTTCTGCCATTGGTGCTTTATACATCTCCTCCATATACATCACTTCTCTAGAAGCTGATTCTGCTGCTCTTTCACCAATAGAGGAAATCCTGTCCAGACTAGATTTAGGTGAAATGTCTGTACCTCTCATAGATTCACCAACATGAGCTAGAGATGGGGAGACAAAGTAAAAATTCGAACAATATTTTAAACTTCCCACTTTTACCGAAAAGGTGATATGGACCTTATTAATGCAGCAGTCTTAATGTATTTAATAAATCATGAATTACTTTACCTGACATTAAAGATGTCTGTGGAGAAACTTTTGGAGAGGTGTGTTTCTCTGGTATCTCTGCTCCCACTACTGCTGTTTCGAAACAAGTTCTTCCAGACATGTCATTTGAGGAACATCTAGCAGACACTGCTGGTGAAATGCCGACCACAGCAGCAGTTGAAGACCCAATCTGCTCCACTGATGGTGCTGTATAAATATCCTCCACATTAGAGATGACTTCCATAGAGAATGACTCTGCTGCACCATCACTGAGAGACACAGAGGGGACCCTGGCCAGACTGAACTTAGATGACAAGCACGTAGCTGTTGTAGAAACAAACATCACCATGAGTTGAGGAAAGACAGATTTGTGTTGTTGTTGTATGTTGTGATGTTACACTGACATTTTCTTAAACATTTTACCAGAAAGAGTAACATGTACCTCATTAGAAGTATTTCATAGAGATTGGATGACTACTGTACCTGACACTGAAGATGTCTGTGGAGATACTCTTGGAAATGAGTGTCTCTCTGGTGTCTCTGCAGTTCTCCTCACACTCTCCTCTTTACTGGGTATCCTGACTGAGGACACTCTGTGTGCTGCATCCACTAGTTCTGATTCAGAGAAGGCTCTTCCTGATAAACCACTTTCAGAATATTTTACCCCCTCCACTGCTGTTTCTGAGGGAGCTCTTTCTGCAAAACTCCCTCTTGAAGATCTTGCAGACACTGCTGTTGAAATCCCAACAACAGAAGCAGTGGGTAATACCAATAGCTCATCCATTGATGATGCAGAGGGGATCACTCTGAGCTCTGTTGTTTCAGAGGAAGCTCTTTCTAGTAAGTCACTAGCAGAACATATTGCAGACACTGCTGGTGACACGCCATCACTGAGATATGCAGAGGGAATCCTGGCCAGGCTGGATGGAGGTGACAAGTCTGTAGCTTTCAGTGATTCTTCAGAATGCGCTATGGATAGAGACAAAATAAATTATGTCAAATAAAGTAGTTGACTTTGTTCCTCTAATAACATTTTTAAAAATGAAGTATTATGGAATATTGTGCTTGGAAGTTCCCTTGAGAGGAAGTGACACATACCTGACCCAAATGAAGTCTGTGGAGATACACTGAGAGATGTGTGTCTCTCTGAAGCCTCTGCTCCCGCTACTGATGTTTCAGAGGGAGCTCTTTCTGATACATCATTGGCCAACACCGCTGGTGAAATCCCACCCTCAAAGACTAATGCAGTTAGTGACTCTGATAGCTGCTCCATTGATGACGCTGATGCTCCCAAACCTGCTGTTTCAGAGGGAACTCGTTCTGATACGTCACTGGCAGAACACCTCGCAGTCACTGCTGGTGAAATCTCCCTCACAGAGATTGCTTCACTCTCTACTGCTGTTTCAGAGTGAGATTCTTCAGTGACATCACCTTCTGAGCATCTTGCTGAGGCAGTAGAGAATCCTTCAGTGACATCACCTTCTGAGCATCTTGCTGAGGCAGTAGAGAATCCTTCAGTGACATCACCTTCTGAGCATCTTGCCGAGGCAGTAGAGAATTCCTCCACAGCTGAATGCGAGTAAGAGAGATCATCATAAGAAAGTACGTTTAGAGACTGAGACACAACCACAGGGTCAGATGGGGCCATTTCAGAGATCTCCCTCGAGCATTGTAATTGTTTGTTTACAATCTCTAAAGTCTTGAAGGCTACTTTATCAACGATGGATTCTGATGTCTGTAGAAGCTCCTCCCAGGCTAAATCTAAGCCGGGTGAAGTAATAGGTGAGATCTCTTCGGAGGGGTTGAATTTGACTGCTTTCTTCACTGGAGCAGAGGGAATGGTGATTACACACCAGTCCTCTTTTTCAAACATCACTGGGCACTCTATAAAACACAGACATTTCTTTTCAAATCAACAGAAGATACAGCGATATAGAAAAGCTGTAATGCATGTGTGACTATGTTCCTTTTAGAACTGTGATATAGAGACATTTTACTCTGGGCGGCAGGTAACCTAGTGATTAAGAGCATTGGGCCAGTAATCAAAAGGTTGCTGGTTCAAATCCGAGCCGACTAGGTGAAAAATCTGTTGATCTGCCCTTGAGCAAGGCACTTAACCCTAATTGCTCCTGTAAGTTGCTCTGGATAAGAGCGTCTGCTAAATGACATAAATGCATTCTGTTACCTGACACATAAGATGCATGTGGAGATACTGAGGAAGTGTGTCTCTCTGGTGTCTCTGCTGTTCTCCTCACACTCTCCTCTCTACTGGCTATCCTGACTGAGGACACTCTGTGTGCTGCATCCACTAGTTCTGATTCAGAGAAAGCTCTTCCTGATAAACCACTTTCAGAATGTCTTGCAGCAGTCACTAATGCTGAAACCCTGCCAACAGAAGCAGTTGGAGGCACCAGTAGCTCCTCCACATTACTGAAGACTTCTCTTGAAGTTGATTCAGCTGCTCTCTCATCTACAGAGGCAGAGGAGAGCCTGGCCAGACTGGATTTTGGTGAAATTGCTAATTCATTCCCTCTCTCACTGCGAGGTGCAGAAGGAACCCTGGTCAGGCTGGAGATGGATGATTTGTCTGTACACTTCAGAGATTCATCAGAATGAGCTGTGAGGATAGAGGATGCAATGGCAAACGTTTTAAACATTACTATGTATCTTGTCCCTAAACAGTTTGTACCAAACTGGCAATACATTTTTTAGTATAGATTAATATCATACCTGACAGAAGAGAATATACTCTGGGTGAATCTCTGGGAGATGTGTGTCTCTCTGGTGTCTCTGCTGTTCTCCCTACACTCTCTTTTCTACTAGGTATCCCAACTGACGACTCTATCCATGCTGCTCTGGCTCCCACTATCTCTGAGGAGGATACTTTCTCTGTAAGTTCAATGGTAGATCTTATCTGATCAGTTTCTGCCTGCTGCAAAGCTGCAGCTGTAGCCACTTCCCCAAAGGATGGAGAGCCAGACAATACATTCTCCAGTGAGACTTCTATGCTGCTTTTTGAAATCACTTGATCCACTTTTTCCTCAGCAGCTAAAGAGGTATTATTCAAGGCAGACGGCATGCGAGACAGGCTGTCCATTGAGGGCACTTTGTGGAACACCACATCATCAGACATCACCTCTGTTAGGTCATTTACCCAAACCTTATTCCCCTCACCAACCGAAAGAGTCCAGGTCAGACTACCCCTGGAAGATACACCTGGGGCTAGACGGCTGTCGCTGAGGAAGATAATGGTCTCCGGAAGATTCTCAGAGTGGACAATGACGGTGTTGTTGGTCGGGGCGCTGGTGGTGCTGATCAGGACTGCAGAGTGGTTGGCCTCCAGTAGACTGTCCCCTGACGGAGATCTCTGGAACACGGCTGACTGCACGGCAGAACCCGGCCCAGCCTGGGCCTCCTCCTCTTCCACAGTTGGACTGGGTTGATCTCCAAGCTTGGCTGGGCTGGACTGAGTTCCATCTACAGTGATGGTTGGGCTGGATTGACCTCCAACGTCATCTCCATTGTGGGCTCCTCCAGGGGGACTGCTCAGCGACTGAGCCTGCTCATCTGGCCCACCCATGGGCTCACTGGAGGGGACATTGGACTCCTGGGTGGACCTTGGGCTGATCCTCTGGCTGACTGACAGGGTCTCCTCGGCCAGGAGGAGCGACATCTGGTCGCAGTGCACAGGTGCAGGCTCTCCGGATGGATACTGTAGGCCTAGCTGCCTGTGCATTAAGTCTATGGCAGCTTTCCAGTCTTCGACATAATTTGCCTCTATTGAAAAAATAAAAATGTAGGAAATTGTGAGGCATGTGTGCAAGACATTCAACTGTATTAATTTTAAAACATTTTAAAGTCCTTACCGCGTATCTCTTGGTACAGACGTGTAACATCCTTGGTATCCATCAAAGGATTACCTGAGCAAAAGGAAATACAGTTCATTCCTTGTTCCACTCTAATTAGGTAACGTCAGCCTTTAAAATGTTAGAATGAACTAGGGGCCTGGCATATATGAATTCCAAATTTATCCTACTGTTTCAATCAATCAAATGTATTTATAAAGCCCTTTTTACATCAGCAGATGTCACAAAGTGCTATACAGAAACCCAGCCTAAAACCCCAAACAGCAAGCAATGCAGATGTAGAAGCACAATGGCTCGGAAAAACTCCATAGAAAGGCAGGAACCTACGAAGAAACCTAGAGAGGAACCAGGCTCAAAAGTTATTAGGGTCTACAAAAAAAAGCTAGGCTACTTTTTTTAAACATTGACTACTTTTATGTGTTTGTAAACATACTGTAGGCATCTACATTAGTCCACATGTTAAAGGGACAATATTCAGTTGCTACATATGAGGCGACAGTACAGAATGTCACCTTTTATTTGAGGGTATATTCATACATATGTTTTACCATTTATAAATGTACGGTCAAATAGCCCTTACACAGCCTGGAGGTGTGTTGGTTCATTGTCCTGTTAAAATAACGAATGATAGTCCCACTAAGTGCAAACCAGATGGGATCGCGTATCCCTGCAGAATGCTGTGGTAGCCATGCTGGTTAAGTGTGCCTTGAATTCTAAATAAATCACAGACAGTGTCACAAAGCTCCCCCACACCATCACTCCTCCTCCATGCTTCACGGTGGGAACCCCACATGCGGAGATCATCCGTTCACCTACTCTGCGTCTCACAAAGACACGGCGGTTGGAACCAAAAATCTCAAATTTGGACAGATTTCCACCGGTCTAATGTCCATTGCTCGTGTTTCTTGGCCCAAGCAAGTCTCTTCTTCTTATTGGTGTCCTTTAGTAGTGGTTTCTTTGCAGCAATTCAACCATGAAGGCCTGATTCACGCAGTCTCCTCTGAACAGTTGATGTTGAATGTGTCTGTTACTTGAACTCTGTGAAGCATTTATTTGGGCTGCAATTTCTGAGGAGCAGTTAACTCTAATGAACTTATCCTCTGCAGCAGAGGTAACTCTGGGTCTTCCTTTACTGTGGCGGTCCTCATGAGAGCCAGTTTCATCATAGCGCTTAATTCTTGAAATGTTCAAGATTGACTGACCTTCATGTCTTAAAGTAATGATGGACTGCTGTTTCTCCTTGTTTATTTGAGCTGTTCTTGCTATAAAATGGACTTGGTCTTTTACCAAATAGGGCTAGCTTCTGTTTACCATCCCTACCTTGTCACAACACAACTGATTGGCTCAAACGCATTAAGAAGGAAAGAAATTCCACAAATTAACTTTTGACAAGGCACACCTGTTAATTGAAATGCATTCCAGGTGACTACCTCATGAAGCTGGTTGAGAGAATGCCAAGAGTGTGCAAAGCTGTCATCAAGGCAAATGGTGGCTACTTTGAAGAATCTCAAATATAAAATATATTTTGACTTCTTTAACACGTTTTTGGTTGCTACATGATTCGATGTGTTATTTCATAGTTTTGATGTCTTCACTATTATTCTACAATGTAGAAAATAGTCAAAACAAAGAAAAACCCTTGAATGAGTAGATGTGTCCAAACCTTTGACTGATACTGTATGTTTCTGAAAACTTCTACATTAATGTGGATGCTACCATGATTACGGATAATCATGAATGAATAATGAGTGATAAAGTTATAGAGGTATAAATATCATACCCCCCAAAAAAATGCTAACCTCCCCTGTTATTGTAATGGTGAGAGGTTAGCATGTCTTGGGGGTATGATATAAAATGCTAACCTCCCCTGTTATTGTAATGGTGAGAGGTTAGCATGTCTTGGGGGTATGATATAAAATGCTAACCTCCCCTGTTATTGTAATGGTGAGAGGTTAGCATGTCTTGGGGGTATGATCTTTGACCCTCTGTAACTTTCTCACTCATCATTACTCACAATTCATTCATGATGATCCATACTCATGGTAGCATCCACATTAATGTAGAAGGTTTCTGAGACATATTCTATTCTTATTCTATTCTTATTTATTTACCATTTCTATTGGGCACAGCATAATCCCAAACACAACTAAAACAAACTGCAAATGCATCCAACAAGTTTGTAGAGTCACAATCTTGATGTAGACATTGTGTGCTGGGAATATGGGACCAAATACAAAACGTTTTACTACTTTAATACACATATACTGTTTGTGAATTTGTCCAAATACTTATAACACCTTCAAATGGGGGGACCAGATTCATAAAGAGCTTGAATTTCTAAACGGTTAAACAGATATGTAGGAAAAAAACTTCAAATAAAAGGTGACATTTTGTACTGTACATATTTAAAACGTTGAGCCAAATAATAACTTTTAGCTTCACTGTCCAAATAAATACGTAGGGGAGTGTATGTACCTATTGATTCTTGAAGAATAATAAATGCCTCATGAGATTAGTTCAACTGTTGCACTCCATCAGAACCCTTTTTTCCCCTCCAATGTTTGTAAACAAATTCAATGTAAACAAACACTATATAGCCTCAACCCATGGTTTAAAATATACGTTGGGTATCATCGCTGGTTATGCCTTGCATCCATAACTCTGTTTATGAATTTGAGAGTGGTTACATTTCTCTAGACCTATCCCTAAGCTTTTGGCCGAATAGAGGCGGGGTTAACTGTTTATTGTTGTTTTAACTGCTGATTGCCCCTTTAAGTATCAGCAGGACTCACGTTCTCTAAATTCCAGCAGCTCATCGCAATAGGCAGCAATAAATTCCGGTATCTGCCTTGGTCCCTCAATGAGTATGGCTCTGCAAAGACATTCTAGCCAACTCTTCAGCCCGTATGTGATGATGATTGTCAATGGGGGCTTGAAGTGAAGCGTACTCCTAGAAGCCACCTGGAAAAGTACCGTTTATGATTTAGCTGCGGTAGTTGTTTACCTGATAATAATGTGTCATGCATAGCCTACTGTACATTCATGTGTCTACAGCCAGTTGGTTAAGCCTATTATTTATCCTACACAAGTATAACTAGATATCTATTCATATTATTCGAAACTGAATCAGATATTTTAGAATAGTAAAAACATAGACTACAGTACCATTGCAGATGACCTCCTCTTGAGCCAATAACGAGGACTACAATCCATTTCAAAGCCATGCTGTAAAACTCCGCGGCTTCATGACGTCACAATGGCAGTAACCTAAAGCCTTGGCTAATTTGAAAATGAAAGCAACATTTGCGCATTTTGTGCAGTAGACTAGCTTTAACAAAATATTAGCCGAATCCATTTCAACCAAATAACATATTAAAATACATTTAAATTCAAATGGCCACGCCATATCAGCAGCAAAAAAAGAAAAGAAATCATGCCTATGTAATTATGCATAAGCATAGACATTCTTTTCCTGGTTTCAGCAAACAAAACTCACATTTTTAACACATTTTCTTTCATTTTCAGTTAAAGAGTGAACAATTATTTGCAAAATAAGGTTGTAGGGCTTTGTGTTCAGTCCATGTCTGGGTGTTCTGTAATGAGAAAAATAACTGAAATGTAGCCACCTGAGAAATGTTTATTTTATACTAACTGAGGAACAGTATTCTCTGTGTCTTCAACGAAAAAACTTCACTAGCATAATTATACTACCAATTAACAAAAGCTTCCAGGCCAAATGTAATCAAACTGAAGACTTATCCTCTTATGAATATGCACCAAATATACTGTATTCATGTTTTCTTAATTAATGAGATTAAATTAAATTAAATAACTCACGGCCATCCATTCCTAGAATAACTGGTTCCATACTTCTGCCTTATTTGGAGGAGAATGGACTATTCTCGTTCTGCGCCTTCAATGGAACAACCCTCCTTGTCGGGGCACTACATAATGGACGCTATACTGGGGCACCTGTTCTCTACTGTTCAATGGGGCACGGAACAGGGGCATACATGGACCTCAGTTCCCCGGCAGGGACCGCGCTGTGGTTTGTGACACTCCCACACTGCAGGAGACCTGGGTAGCAAGCTCTGGAGCCCAGCTGGAGCTGTCATTCACGTTGCAGGAAGAGGAAGTGCAGTTGACCCGTCTGGATGTGGACAGGCACTTGCTCCTGTATCCGGGCACACCTGTGGCCATCCTGGGTCTCTGCCTGGACCTGTAGTGAAGGGAGACAAACTGTTTGGAGAGGACAAGCACAGGGATGCACGGTGAGGAAGGGCTCTGCCCTCTGTATTGGCAAGAGCACCCCATGGTTGGTGCCACTTGCATGCAGCTGTTAGAAGGGCTGAGGTGCTGGTGAGTGCACAGGGGCAGTGGCAGTGGAGCTGATGATGGCACCAGGGCAGCATAGACCGGGGGGACAATATACAACTCTGCCATATAGTTGGCATATGCAGGACTGGCCTGGGAAATAGGGTGGCGATGGTGGAGGCTATGCCTGGTAATTCTGGGGTAGCAGGGCATCGCCGTGGGCATGGTAGCACAGGCATATCCCCCCTCCTGGTTGGTGTGTGTGTAACGGATGTGAAATGGCTAGCTAGTTAGCGGTGGTGCGCGCTAATAGCGTTTCAATCGGTTACGTCACTCGCTTTGAGACCTTGAGTTGAAGTAGTGGTTCCCCTTGCTCTGCAAGAGCCGCGGCTTTTGTGGAGCGATGTGTAACGATGCTTCGTGGGTGTCAAGTTGTTGATGTGTGCAGAGGGTCCCTGGTTCGCGCCCGTGTCGGGGCGAGGGGATGGACTAAAGTTGTACTGTTACATGTGCGTAATGCTGGGGAGCACAGGCCTGTCCAGAAATATTGGCCTCACTGCTGCTGCTGGCCAACATCTCTGCTGAGCCAGGTTTGACTTGTGAAACAACTGTGGGGAAAACGGTGCGGGGAAAGGACACATTAGATCACTAGTGCAAAGCAGATGTAAGTTTACCATAGATAGTTGGGTTTCTGAGTCTGAGATGACACAAACCTTCAACAGTCTTGTTCTCAGTGGATGCCAGACCTGCTAGTGCCTGGGGGGATACCTGTGCCACGTGTTTGGTGTTGTTGGCATTATTGTTGTTTAGTTGAACAGGTGGGGACCATGTTGCCAACCAGTGCCCCTAGCTCCATAGCTGCAGCCCCTAGGGTTTGGTTCACCTGCTGCTCCATGGCTGATGGAGCTGTAACATTGTTCACTTGTTGTCCACATGGGCATTAAAAGTAACATCCTCCTCGGAGGTAACTTTGTATCCATACTTCAGCAGTTCCTCATCATAGACATTGCCACAGAGTCTTTTGGCTTTGGCGGAAAAACATTTTGGGGATGTGACTGTAAAATATTTTGTTTTGTGTGCATCAATGTCTATAGAAATACAAATCAAATCTAATTTTATTGGTCACATACACATAGTTAGCAGATGTTATGGCAGGTGTAGCGAAATGCTTGTGTTCCTAGCTCCAACAGTGCAGTAGTATCTAACAATTCACAACAATACACACAATACACACAAATCTAAAAGTAAAAGAATTAAGAAATATATAAATATTAGATTGAGCAATGTCGGAGTGACATCGACCAAAATACAGTAGAATATAATACAGTATAAACATATGAGAGGAGTAAAGCAGTATGTAAACATTATTTAAACATTATTAAATCAAATCAAATCCAATTTTATTGGTCACATACACATAGTTAGCAGATGTTAATGCAAGTGTAGCGAAATACTTGTGCAAGTAAATACAAGTAATCTAACAATTTAACAACAACTACCTTATACACACAAGTGTAAAGGAATGAATAAGAATATGTACATATAAATATATGGATGAGCGATGGTCGAATGGCATAGGCAAGATGCAGTCAATGGTATAGGGTACAGTATATACATATGAGATGAGTAATGTAGGGTATGTAAACATGATATAAAGTGGCATTGTTTAAAGTGACTAGTGATACATTTATTACATCCAATGTTTTATTATTAAAGTGGCTGGAGTTGAGTCAGTATGTTGGCAGCAGCCACTCAATGTTAGTGATGGCTGTTTAACAGTCTGATGGCCTTGAGATCGAGAGACTGAAAAACAGCTTCTGTCTCAGCTTTGATGCTACTGGTACTGGTACTGGTACTGATCTCGCCTTCTGGATGATAGCGGGGTGAACAGGCAGTGGCTCGGGTGGTTGTTGTCCTTGATGATCTTTTTGGCCATCCTGTGACATCGGATAGTGTAGGTGTCCTGGAGGGCAGGTAGTTTGCCCCCGGTGATGTGTTGTGCAGACCTCACTACCCTCTGGAGAGCCTTACGGTTGTGAGCTGAGCAGTTGCTGTACCAGGCAGTGATACAGCCCGACAGGATGCTCTCGATTGTGCATCTGTAAAAGTTTGTGAGTGTTTTTGGTGACAAGCCAAATTTCTTCAGCCTCCTGAGGTTGAAGAGGCGCTGTTGCGCCTTCTTCACCACGCTGTCTGTGTGGGTGGACCATTTCAGTTTGTCCATGATGTGTACGCCGAGGAATGATGTTTCCACCTTCTCCACTACTGTCCCGTTGATGTGGATAGGGGTGCTCCCTCTGCTGTTTCCTGAAGTCCACGATCATCTCCTTTGTTTTGTTGACTTTGAGTGTGAGGTTATTTTCCTGACACCGCACTCCGAGTGCCCTCACCTCCTCCCTGTAGGCCGTCTCGTCGTTGTTGGTAATCAAGCATACCACTGTAGTGTCGTCGGCAAACTTGATGATTGAGTTGGAGGCGTGCATGGCCACGCAGTCATGGGTGAACAGGAAGTACAGGAGAGGGCTGAGAACGCATCCTTGTGGGGCACCAGTCTTGAGGATCAGCGGGGTGTTGTTTCCTCCCCTCACCACCTGGGGGGCGGCCCGTCAGAAAGTTCAGGGTTCTGATCCAGCTTAATGATGAGCTCGGAGGGTACTATGGTGTTGAATACTGAGCTATAGTCAATGAACAGCATTCTTACATAGGTATTCCTCTTGTCCAGATGGAATAGGGCAGTGTGCAGTGCGATGGCGATTGCATCGTCTGTGGATCTATTGGGGCGGTAAGCAAATTGAAGTGGGTCTAAAGTGTCAGGTAAGGTAGAGGTGATATGATCCTTAACTAGCCTCTCAAAGCACTTCATGATGACAGAAGTGAGTGCTACGGGGCGATAGTCATTTAGTTCAGTTACCTTCGCTTTCTTGGGTACAGGAACAATGGTGGACATCTTGAAGCAAGTGGGGACAGCAGACTGGGATAGGGAGAGATTAAATATGTCCGTAAACACTCCAGCCAGGTGGTCTGCACATGCTCTGAGGACGCGGCGGCTAGGGATTCCGTCTGGTCCAGCAGCCTTGCGAGGGTTAACACGCTTAAACGTCTTTCTCACGTCGGCCACAGAGAAGGAAAGCCCACAGTCCTTGGTAGTGGGCCATGTCGGTGGCACTGTGTTATTTTCAAAGTAGGCTAAGAAGGTGTTTAGCCTGTCCGGAAGCAAGACGTCGGTGTCCGCAACGTGGCTGGTTTTCCCTTTGTAGTCTGTGATTGTCTCGTGATTGTCTCGTGATTGTCTGAGCCGTTGAATTGCGACTCCACTTTGTCTTTGTACTGACGTTTTGCCTGTTTGATTATCTTATGGATGGAACAACTACACTGTTTTGTATTTGGCCATATTCCCAGTCACCTTGCCATGGTTAAATCCAGTGGTACAGGGTCCATCATCACTAGACTTTCCTCTGTGTTGATGAAATTCTCTCACCAGCTTGTTTGATGAATAGGCCAGGTTTTCTGCATGACAAAATAACATGAAATCGGAAATCACTCTTAACACATGATTAAATGCACTGTACACTAAATAATAAATCATATTTGTCTCTGTGGGACCATGGTGAGCTAATATACCATCTCTGTAGTTCTGCAGTTCCATAGTAGGCTACATGTCAAATAAGCCTAAATCAGTCGTCTTATTCCTTAATTATGCTCGACTGAAGCCTGCCAGAATGGTAATCCGGCCGTTTGGGATTAGGGTTTTGACGTGTTTAGATTTGACTGTGTTGCGGACTGTAACATGGAGAAACTCAAATTAGGATGAAATTCAAGCATTTATTTGATATTACCTAGCAGCAAGGGATTAGCCTGGGTACCATTCTGTTTAGCTAACATTCCACTCCAATTGTAGCCTATAGAATTAGGAATTTAATAGCATCTCTGTGTCATGATATGCCAAAATGTAGTATATATGACACGGATTGGCAAGGAGTGGAATGAAACCTAAACAAACTGTTAGCTAACTGTTACCCAGACTACCAATGGATCCCCCCATGAGACCAGTCTGTTCAGCTAACATTTCACTTGTACTCCTGAGTGGCACAGCGGTCTAAGGCACTGTATCTCAGTGCAAGAGGCATCACTACAGTCCCTGGTTCAAATCCAGGCTGTGATTGGGAGTCCAATAGGGCAGTGCACAATTAGCTGTTGTAAATAAGAATTTGCTCTTAACTGACTTGCTAGTTAAATAAATGAGGCAAATTCAATTCAAATGATCATTGCTCTGTTGCAAAAGATGATAATCAAGACATATTAACACTTACCTTGAATTTGCACATTGTACATTTTCCTGTCGCTCTAGGTCCAGATGATATAGCTACAGGGTTACTGGACATCATTTTGAGTTATCTGAGTTGTCTACTTCCGTTGCTAATCGCGTTCTGGAGTGTTCAAATGGAATGACCTTTCGCTACATTAGAAAATGACAAGAAGCTTGAGCTGAAAATCTCAAAAGTTGTGAATTTATGAATGGATAAAATAATAATAAAAGAATCAGTCAATCAATTACACTTGTAATTTTGTTTCAGTCGTGGGGGAAACCAAACCAAACGCACTGCTGTTTTTATGTGCATCAAAATCAGCACCATGTATGCCCCAAAAAATATTTATTGCACTAAGCCTACTCACTAAATAGGCGCTGTCCTTGGTGACAATTTTGCCACATGTAGTATAAAACCACCGCGTTTCCCCGAAAGTTGTCAATGATTAATACTTTGTTTAAAAAAAAATCTAATTAGATAACTACAAGCCCAAGAAGCATCCGCTACAAGACCATGGTGCTTGCCTACGGAGCTGTGAGGGGAACGGCACCTCCGTACCTTCAGGCTCTGATCAGGCCCTACACCCAAACAAGGGCACTGCGTTCATCCACCTCTGGCCTGCTCGCCTCCCTACCTCTGAGGAAGTACAGTTCCCGCTCAGCCCAGTCAAAACTGTTCGCTGCTCTGGCACCCCAATGGTGGAACAAACTCCCTCACGACGCCAGGTCAGCGGAGTCAATCACCACCTTCCGGAGACACCTGAAACCCCACCTCTTTAAGGAATACCTAGGATAGGATAAAGTAATCCTTCTAACCCCCCCCCCCCCCCCCTTAAAAGAGTTAGATGCACTATTGTAAAGTGGTTGTTCCACTGGATATCATAAGGTGAATGCACCAATTTGTAAGTCGCTCTGGATAAGAGCGTCTGCTAAATGACTTAAATGTAAATGTAAATGTAAATAACTATAATAAAATGCTATCGTATATTACAGTCAAACTTGCATGTGTGTAGCAGAAAAAAGCTTCTTGGGCAAAGTGTCATTTTCACAACTAAATAAAGGGGAAACAAATCTGGACCATTTACAATTCTGCATATGTCAGTTGTCATGTTACGGTTTACAAAATAAATAATTAGCCGATGCAAAAACAAAAAGAAAACTGCAGATTCAGAATTAATTGTATTTATTTCAAGAATTCAATGCGGATGGAAAAACTTAATTTGATCCGTCACTTTTCAACTTCATCATCCCCCATGTCTGTCCTGCTTTGGGTGGGGGGGGGAATATATAAGGATAATATAACAACAAATAACATACAACAATACTGTATCAATGCTTTCAATGCAATATATACTATTCACGTACACTACCGTTAAAAAGTTTGGGGTCACTTAGAAATGTCCTTGTTTTTGAAAGAAAAGCACATTTTTTGTCCATTAAAATAACATCAAATTGATCAGAAATACAGTGTAGACATTGTTAATGTTGTAAATGACTGTTGTAGCTAAAAACGGCTGATTTTGAATGGAATATCTACAGTACACAGGCGTACAGAGGCCCATTATCAGCAACCATCACTCCTGTGTTCCAATGGCACGTTGTGTTAGCTAATCCAAGTTTTTCATTTTAAAAGGCTAATTGATCTTTAGAAAACCCTTTTGCAATTATATTAGCACAGCTGAAAACTGTTGTGCTGATTAACTGGACGTGCTACCTTGTCCCAGACCTGCTGTTTTGGACTCTCTACCGCACCTGCTGTCTCTAACTCTGAAAGATCGGCTATGAAAAGCCAACTGACATTTACTCCTGAGGTGCTGACCTGTTGCACCCTCTACAACCACTGTGATTATTATTATCTGACCCTGCTGGTCATCTATGAACGTTTGAACATCTTGGCCATGTTCTGTTATAATCTCCACCCGGCACAGCCAAGAGGACTGGCCACCCCTCAGAGACTGGTTCCTCTCTAGGTTTCTTCCTACGTTCCGGCCTTTCTAGGGATTTTTTCCTAGCCACTGTGCTTCTATATCTGCATTGCTTGCTGTTGGGGTTTTAGGCTGAGTTTCTGTACAGCACTTTGTGACTTCGGCTGATGTAAAAAGGGCTTTATAAATATATTTGATTGATTGATTGATGAAACTGGCCTTCTTTAGACTAGTTGAGTATCTGGAGCATCAGCATTTGTGGGTTCGATTACAGGCTCAAAATGGACAGAAACAAAGACTTTCTTCTGAAACTCGTCAGTCTATTCTTGTTCTGAGAAATGAAGGCTATTCCATGTGAGAAATTGGCAAAAAACTGAAGATCTCGTACAATGCTGTGTACTACTCCCTTAGAGCAAACTGACAGGAAGCCAATACATCGTCCCCTGTTGGCTGCACAACTCTGTTGATCAACTGGATTTTTCTCTTGGGAAGAAGCTATATCCAAGGTTGGGGCTGAACGTTCCACAAGGAGATAGTTGGGGATGTTGATTTTCTGAGTGTCTAACATGCCGACAGTCTGAGCGGTCTGGCCTGATTGTCCCTGTGTCTGTCCACTCCTGAGTTGACCTGAGTCTAGACATGAATAGTGGGAGGTCCTCTTTGCAAACAAGACATCCTCTGGACCAACACTTTCAATGTAGGCACAGCCATTGGCTGGGACAACACACTCATAGACACGTTCCCTTTGCCGGTCTCTTGAGCAAAATTATACAGTGTCCAGACTTGGTTGACAAAGCTTTTTAGAGCAGGGTCCATATCTGGAGATGTGTCCTGCACCAATGGGGACACGCTGGAAGAGGGTAAAACTATACATGCTCTTCAAAGAGTATCTCAAATAAGACATCTCGTTCTTATCCCAATCTTCCAGCAAAGTTGTGTGATATACTGGACAGACTCCTCCTCTGGTGTTTTAGTAGCTTGGTCATCCTTGACCATCTCTGGTGTCTCTGCCCCAGGACAGTGTGGATCGTTGGTAGTGTCTTCAAGCTGGGGATTGGTAGTTAGCTCCACAGTTGTTGTTTCGACACTCTTCTCATCTTGAGGATTTTTCGAGGATTCCGTTATTGCAGATTCTGTTATTGGTGCATTCTCGTCATGTTGAGGACTGATGAATTCTGTTATTGGCACATTCTCTACATCTTGAGGACTGACCAAGTCTTGATTTGCTGGTCTCTACGTTGTCTGGTTTGACCCAGTCTGCTACTTTTATGACATCCTCAGTAGGGGAAGGAACCAATCCCAGTAATTCTTCCAACATTACTCAGCAGAGGAGAGCCTGATGTTTGGGAGGAGGCTGGTCCCTCTTCAATTTGTGTAGTTCCATGGGCCACTGGTCTCTCCTCAGTTTGTGTAGTTCCGTGTGCCCCTAGTCTTTCAGTTTGTGTAGATCCGTGTGCCCCTAGTCTTTCAGTTGGTGTAGTTCCATGTGTCCCTAGTCTATCAGTTTGTGTAGTTCCGTGTGCCCCTAGTCTTTCAGTTTGTGTAGTTCCATGCGATGCTGAAACTGTATTGTCTGTAGTTCCATGAGCCACTGGTCGCTCCTCAGTTTGTGTAGTTCCGTGTGTCCCTAGTCTTTCAGTTTGTGTAATTCCGTGTGTCCCTAGTCTTTCAGTTTGTGTAGTTCCGTTTGTCCCTAGTCTTTCAGTTTGTGTAGTTCCGTGTGTCCCTAGTCTTTCAGTTTGTGTAGTTCCATTCGATGCTGAAACTGTATTGTCTGTAGTTCCATGGAATGCTGGTCTCTCCTCAGTCTGTGTAGTTCCATGGGCCATGTTGTGATATGAAATGTCTGCTGGGAGTGTATCCATAGGCATATATGTCCCAGAGAAGCTCTGCTGAACAACCACACACCTGCCCCAAAACACTGGGGTCACAATACCACCAACTGGAAAATAAAAATATGGACAATGGCCTTTCAAAACTAGGCTATGCATATGTTTATAACAATAGTTTCCATTGTAAGGCTTAAGCCTTGTTTCCTTCCCATATCTATACAAACTATAAATATGAACATCACCCCCATCATATCAATCCGTTTCTGATTTAATTGAAGTACAATATATCACTAGACTTGAAATCTTCTGAATGCAAAGTTGAGGTTGACAACCATCTCTACAGCACATCAACAACCAGGCCTTTATGTTAGAGTGGCCAGATGGAAGCCACTGCTCAGTAAAAGGCACATGACAGCCCGCTTGGAGTTTGCCAAAAGGCACTTAACGGACTCCCAGATCATGAGAAACAAGATTCTCTGGTCTGATAAAACCAAGATTTAACTCTTTGGCCTGACTGCCAAGCGTCACATCTGGAGGAAACCTGGCACCATCACTACGGTGAAGTATGGTGGTGGCAGCATCATGCTGTGGGGATATTTTTCAGCGGCAGGGACTGGGAGACTAGTCAGGATCGAGGGAAAGATGAACGGAGCAAAGTACAGAGATCCTTAATGAAAACCTGCTCCAGCGCGCTCAGGACCTCAGACTGGGGTGAAGGTTCACCTTCCAACAGGACAAGGACCCTAAGCACACAGCCAAGACAACGCAGGAGTGGCTTTGGGACAAGTCTCTTAATGTACTTGAGTGGTCCAGCCAGAGTCCGGACTTGAACCCAATCGAACATCTCCGGAGAGACCTGAAAATAGCTGTGCAGCGACGCTCCCCATCCAACCTGACAAGAGCATGAAAGGATCTGTAGAGAAGAATGGGAGAAACTCCACAAATACAGGTGTGCCAAGCTTGTAGCGTCCTATCAAAGAAGACTCAAGCCTGTAATCGCTGCCAAAGAGGCTTCAACAAAGTATTATGTGAAGGGTCTGAATACTTATTTAAATTAGATATTTCAGTTTTGTCTAAACCTGTTTTTGGTCTGTCATTATGGTAGATTTGTGTAGATTGATGAGGGGGGAAAAACAATTTAATCAATTTTAGAACAAGGCTGTAACGTAACAAAATGTGGAAAAAGTCAAGCGGTGTGAATACTTTCCGAATAAACAGTATGTAAACATTATTAAAGTGACCAGTGTTCCATGACTATGTACATAGGGCAGCAGCCTCTAAGGTGCATGGTAGAGTAACCGGGTGGTAGTCGGCTAGTGACAGTGACTTATGATTTATGTATTGTAACAGGCCCACAATGTGGTTACTTAAGTCCGATTTGGATATATTCGGCGGTTTTCGCTGTATAGTAAAAGTATTTTTTTAACTGTAACGCAGTTGATTGGTTAAGATGACATGAACATGTGTTGGGGTTGACGTCCATACAAGCATTATACTCTGATTTTTACTTCAACAGTGTGAAATAAACAATAGATCATTTTGCCGGGGTTAAATTAGGAGATTCGGGATCTTTACCGCACACATTTCCTTGGTGATTCCATTGTTTTGGTTGAGATCGATTGACCTCTTTACCGCATTTATGCAATTTATCTTTTCTGCTGCCATGTTTGGGGATATTTGACTCTCCTTTGGTTCTGAACCAGCTGTTGTCCCAGTTGGATTGAGTGGACTGTACTTTGGCTCAGCAGGAGTTGCAGGTCAGACTGTAGAGTTGAAATCCCTTTTCATTGGACTGGCAGTGGGCACTGGTGTTGACAGTGTTGCTTGTTGTTGGTAACTGGTAGTGGGCACTGCATGGAGTTTTTCATTAAAATGGCGCCGGAAGAAATGGCAGCAGTTTTACGAACGCCCAACCAATTGTGCTATTATGTGTTTTTTCCCGCGTTATTTGTAACTTATTTTGTACATAATGTTTCTGCAACCATATTTTACGGCAAAAAAAGAGCTTCTGGATATCAGGACAGCGATCACTCACCTCGGATTAGACAAAGATTTATTCTACAACAAAGACGACGCACAGGACATTCTCCAAACACCCCACAGAACCGACATCCCGTTATTTACAAGAGGAAGCGACGCAGGTACAGAGGACAAAGAGCCGGATGCCTGGTCAGGACCCGGAGAAGGCGACTGGGAAAGCTGCCGTTACCGTCAACACTACTCGCCAACGTGCAATCATTGGACAATAAATTAGACGAGGTACGATCACGAATATCCTACCAACGGGACATCAAAAACTGTAATATCCTATGTTTCACGTAATCGTGGCTGAATGACGACATGGGTATTCAGCTAGCGGGATATACGCTGCACCGGCAAGATAGAACAGCACACTCCGGTAAAACGAAGGGAGGGGGGGGGGGCGGTCTGTGCATATTTGTAAACAACAGCTGGTGCACGAAATCTAAGGAAGTCTCGAGATTTTGCTCGCCTGAAGTAGAGTATATTGTGATAAATTGCAGGCCACACTACTTGCCTAGAGAGTTTTCAGCTATACATTCGTGGCTGTTTATTTACTACCACAGACGGATGCTGGCACTAAGACCGCACTCAGTCAGCTGTATAAGGAAATAAGCAAATAGGAAACCACTCACCCAGAGGCGGTGCTCCTAGTGGCAGGATACTTTAATGCAGGGAAACTTAAATCAGTTCTACCTAATTTCCATCAACATGTTAAATGTGCAACCAGAGGGAAAAAAATTCTAGATCACCTGTACTCCACACACAGAGACGTGTACAAAGCTCTCCCTCGCCCTCCATTTGGTAAATCCGACCACAACTCTATCCTCCTGATTCCTGCTTACAAGTAAAAATTCAAGCAGGAAGTACCAGTGACTCGGTCTATAAAAAAGTGGTCAGATGAAGCAGATGCTAAACTACAGGACTGTTTTGCTATCACAGACTGGAACATGTTCCGGCATTCTTCCGATGGCATTGAGGAGTACACCACATCAGTCACTGGCTTTATCAATAAGTGCATCGAGGACATCGTCCCCACAGTGACTGTACGTACATACCACAACCAGAAGCCATGGATTACAGGCAACATTTGCACTGAGCTAAAGGGTAGAGCTGCCGCTTTCAAGGTGCGGGACTCTAACCCGGAAGCTTATAAGAAACCCTGCTATGCCCTGCGACGAACCATCAAACAGGCAAAGCGTCAATACAGGGCTAAGATTGAATCATACTACACCGGCTCCGACGCTCGTATTTTGTGGCTGGGCTTGCAAACTATTACAGACTACAAAAGGGAAGCACAGCTGCGAGCTGCCCAGTGACACGAGCCTACCAGACAAGCTTAAAATCCCTTCTATGCTCGCTTCGAGGCAAGCAACAATGAGGCATGCATGAGAGCATCAGCTGTTCCGGACGACTGTGTGATCACGCTCTCCGTGGCCGACGTGAGTAAGACCTTTAAACAGGTCAACATACACAAGGCTGCGGGGCCAGACGGATTACCAGGACGTGTGCTCCGGGCATGTGCTGACCAACTGGCAGGTGTCTTCACTGACATTTTCAACATGTACCTGATTGAGTCTGTAATACCAACATGTTTCAAGCAGACCACCATAGTCCCTGTGCCCAAGAACACAAAGGCAACCTGCCTAAATGACTACAGACCCGTAGCACTCACGTCCGTAGCCATGAAGTGCTTTGAAAGGCTGGTAATGGCTCACATCAACACCATTATCCCAGAAACCCTAGACCTACTCCAATTTGCATACCGCCCAAACAGATCCACAGATGATGCAATCTCTATTGCACTCCACACTGCCCTTTCCCACCTGGACAAAAGGAACACTTATGTGAGAATGCTATTCATTGACTACAGCTCAGCGTTCAACACCATAGTACCCTCAAAGCTCATCACTAAGCTAAGGATCCTGGGACTAAACACCTCCTTCTGCAACTGGATCCTGGACTTCCTGACGGACCGCCCCCAGGTGGTGAGGGTAGGTAGCAACACATCTGCCACGCTGATCCTCAACACTGGAGCTCCACAGGGGTGCGTGCTCAGTCCTCTCCTGTTCACCCACGACTGCATGGCCAGGCATGACTCCATTACCATCATTAAGTTTGCAGACGACACAACAGTGGTACGCCTGATCACAGACAACGACGAGACAGCCTATAGGGAGAGGTCAGAGACCTGGCCGTGTGGTGCCAGAATAACAACCTATCCCTCAACGTAGCCAAGACTAAGGAGATGATTGTGGACTACAGGAAAAGGAGGGTTGAGCACGCCCCCATTCTCATCAACGGGCTGTAGTGGAGCAGGTTGAGAGCTTCAAGTTCCTTGGTGTCCACATCAACAACAAACTAGGATGGTCCAAACACACCAAGACAGTCGTGAAGAGGGCACGACAAAGCCTATTCCCCCTCAGGAAACTAAAAAGATTTGGCATGCGTCCTGAGATGCTCAAAAGGTTCTACAGCTGCAACATCGATAGCATCCTGACTGGTTGCATCACTGCCTGGTACGCAATTGCTCGGCCTCTGACCACAAGGCACTACAGAGGGTAGTGCGTATGGCCCAGCACATCACTGGGGCTAAGCTGCCTGCCATCCAGGACCTCTACACCAGGCAGTGTCAGAGGAAGGCCCTAAAAATTGTCAAAGACCCCAACCACCCCAGTCATAGACTGTTCTCTCTACTACCGTATGGCAAGCGGTACCTGAGTGCCAAGTCTAGGACAAAAAGGCTTCTCAACAGTTTTTACCCCCAAGCCAGAAGACCCCATGAACAGGTAATCAAATAGCTACCCGGACTATCTGCATTGTGTCCCGCCACCCACCACTCCCTTTTACACTACTGCTACTCTCTGTTCATCATATATGCATAGTCACTTTAACCCTATCTCCATGTACATACTACCTCAATCAGCCTGACTAACTGTCTGTATGTAGCCTCGCTACTTTTATAGCCTCGCTACTGTATATAGCCTGTCTTTTTACTGTTGTTTTATTTCTTTACTGACCTATTGTTCACCTAACACCTTTTTTGCACTATTGGTTAGAGCCTGTAAGTAAGCATTTCACTGGAAGTTCTACACCTGTTGTATTCGGGCGCACGTGACAAATGAACTTTGATTTGATGTTGGTGGCAATCAACAGGCATGGGTCATGTGGTGGAATTCCATTGTTTAGCTCATCTACCACAACATAGCCAAAAGTAACAATCTATCACTTTCTACCTACTGTATTGTTGTACTTTTTAAATAATATGGTGTAGTTGTCCTAACTTCTCATTAGATGGTAAAATAATGTTGTGATGAGCTTCAATAGCAGGAATAAAACATGTATAATAGCTAACATTACCTGCAGGCAAATTTAGCTTTAAAATTTAAAAAAAAATATTCCAGGTCATTTTGAGTTCTGACAAGTAACTGAGCAGATGTTCAAAGGATGAAATGGCCTTAGGCTCAGTCCAAGTCAGTCCAGACTATCTAAGCCAGATTTAAAGGTTGATGGTGATTTTCTTCTTCTTTTTTTTTTAAACTCACACTTGGTATCTGTTACTATGCAACATGGATGTGACATTATGACTCATTTTGTGAGTGTTGCAATGGTTCTATTCATAGATTGGATAACATTGTGCGCATTTCATAGAAACAGAGTGGTCCTAAAGCTAGAATCCTTAGTTTAAAAATAGAACAAAGTGACACCTCGCCACTGTTTTGGTAAAAAGCTGAGAGATAGGCATGGAGAAATGTAACCACTCTCAAATTCATAGACAGAGCCATAGACGTAAGGACTGACCATCAGTGATATCAAAATTATAGTTTGAACCATGTTTGGAGGGTATAAAGTGTTTGTTTACATTGTTTACAAACATTGGAGTAAAACAAGCTTATATTTTGGTTTCTGATGGGGTATGACAGATTCGGTATGACAGTCCAAAAATTGATGTAGCAACTAAGGATTCTAGCTTTAAACAACAGCCCAATACCGAATCTTTGTCAAACTTTTGTATCAATGTGGAAGTTTACCCTCCATCTACTGCCTTTATATAGCTGCAATTACCTTAAGTTGTATGTTTTTGTAGTGATTGATTGAGGGTTTGTACACTATCGAAATTCATGCAATGTAAGTATATTTATTCCTCATTATCAGTTTAAAAGAATGCAAAAGAGACATTGGCAACTGCAAAAATAAGGTCCTTCTCATGTGAAGACAGGATTAGTTGCCCTGGGGATTGCAGTTCATGACGCAGCCTGTGACAAGAAAAAAAAGAGCATAGTTTCATCTATAACATGAAAACACATAGCTTCTTCAACCACTTAATGCCATATGTTCAACTTTTAATAATAACCACATGGTAGGCATGGATGCTAGCCCTGACATTCATCCAGAAAGTCCAAGTGAAATCTAAAACACAACCATACATTTCATAGTGGCAACATGTTTAGCTACCTTGATTGTTGTTTGAGCTTGTGTCTAATCTTTTGTTATGAAGCGATACGCAGCTGGGGATGTTGTTCTTCTGCTCCATTCCTCCCTGGTTCTGTCTCTGGTTGGTGGCAGGGACACAGCTGGAGGAGCCCCGCCTGCTCAGCTCCCCCTGGTGCCCACAAAAGAGCAGGGAGCTGTGGCGCTGCTGCAGCAGTGGGCACTGGAGAGGGCACAGGGCCTGCTGCCTCTCCTGGGAGGGGGTGGCCAACAGGTGGTACTGCTGGGGGAAGTGGAAGAGGGGGTCGGAGGAGCAGGTCTGGGGCTGGACGAAGGAGGTGCCCAGGTTGTGAGCAGAGCAATGGGGCTCGGCCACGTGGTGGGTGTGCAGGCTGCTGTGGGACGACTGGGAGCACGGTGGCAGCAGGTGGCAGCTGCTAGAGTAGTGGCCACAGTCCTGGTACATGGGGATGTTGGCCATGTGATCCAGGCTGTTGCAGTGCATCATGGTCTGGGAGTTCTGGTAGGGGCAGATCATGCCGCCCACCCTGCTCTGGGACTCGGGTCGCGTCAGGTGGCAGAGGCGCCAGTGGCTACCGGTCCTGCTGAGGCAGCTACACAGGCCTGAGGAGATAGAGGGGGAGAAGAATACATTATAAGGCATGATGGCAGTCTCACAAAAACCCCAGTGTATTATGTCTGTAATGTAAAGGTAAAACCTATAGATGAATTAAGCTGGAATCCTTAATGGTGAAACTGCCGTGTCCTTTTGGGATATTACAACAACAAAGAAGTTACTGCAAACAACAAACAGTTTTTTCCCCTCAGACATCATTGTAAGCGCAATAGAACAGCAGAATATGTAATGCAATTATTTTATTTTGCACTGCTCGACGCAGATCACCGTCCACGAAACCACAACAATAACAAGGTGCTGCGGCAGACAGTTTCCCCTAATGCGGATTCCTTTTCTAAGTGTACAGCTATGAACCAACAAATGTACAGCTAATTTTACAACAAAATCTAAAATCTATTGACTTCAGTGCAAAGGTTTGAACATTAAATGAATACGTGTAAATATCTTACTTGGCCCTTGAGAACAAATGGGCATGAAGTTGGTGTTGGTCTGCTGTCCGTGGTTGAGCGGAGCCATGCCAGCCTGCTGCTGCAGAGATGCAGAACACTGTCCTGGGGAGTGGGTACAGTGGCCCATCACAGGCCCTCCCTGGGGGTACAGAGACATCATACACGGGCCCCTAATCAGCTGCTGTGGAGCCATGGCAGCCGGAGAGTGCACAAAGCTATTGTTCCTGGACAGATTGGAGGCGGTAACGGAGGGGCACATAAAACACATATCTTGGAAGACAGCTGAGTTTTTCAGATAGCTGGGGTTGTGTGGTATTTCCTGAACTCCAGGGGTGTTAGCCAGAAAGCTGGGGGTCCTCGGTGGCTCCTGGACTTCAGCGGTGTTAGCCGCATAGCTCTGGAGCCGTGGTAGCTCCTGAGCTCCAGCCGCCACATAACTCAGGGTCCTGGGGATATCTGTCACTCCAGGGAGGTTGGTCCTTGGGAAATCCGGAGCAGCAGCAGGAGCAACAGCCGCAGTTTGAGCTGGAGCCAGGCTGGCAGTCACAAGACTTGGGGTCCTGGGGATGTCAGAAATAGGGAGACACAGGAAAGGGAAGCTCTTGGCTTCCTCTGGTCCCAGGCCCAGTTGGCACAACAGACCAGGGGTCTTAGCCAGCTCTGGAGCAGGCAGTGGGAGGTAGACCAAGAAGGGGGTTCTGGACTCTCCTGCGGCCGTGAGGGTGGGTAGGCATGGTGAAGCAGACTGGCACTGAGTTTCCTCTGTCAAGGCAAGCGCGGGAGCTGGGAGCTGCACACTGGGGACACCGGTCTCTTCTAGTGCCACAACAGGGAGGCACACAGAAACAGAGGCCACAAAGTCATCGGTCACTGCAGTATGGGGACAGGTCACAACAGAAGAGTCGGCCTCCACTGTCTCTGCAGCAGAAGATCGCATATTGGCCAATTCAGTCTCCACGCTGACCACAGAAGGACAAATCCGATTGGAGGATTCTGTTTCCACGGTTGCAGCAGTAAGGGGAGAAGCCAGAATGGAAGGTTGGATCTCCACAGTCACTGGAGAAGGAGGGGGACAAATCACACTAACAGACTCAGTCTCCAATGTTGCTACAGGAAGAGGACACAGAAGATCAGAGGACTCTCTCGCCGCCTTTTTGACTGATTCAGGAGGGGACACTACCATAGGAAGCAGCATCACATCCTCTGCTGTCTCGGATGGTGAAGTTGCACCAGAGAGGGAATGTAGGATGACTGAGAGATGTCGATCAGTCACACTAATCTGCACCTCTTGGACAGCCATAGCAGGGGAGTCAGACAGAGCAGGGGAGTCAGACAGAGCAGGGGAGTCAGACAGAGCAGGGGCTGAAACAGGGAGCTCCAGTGTTCCAACTGGGATGGAGGGCCTTGAGGGTGTCATCTCCTGGGGTTCGACTGGTGCAGAGTGGACCTCAAGGGGTACAACCTTGTCTCCAAGGGCTGGAGACTCCTCAGGCTCAGCGACCATGGCAGTTGGTCTCTCCACCATGGGAGCTGCTATCTCACAGACGGATGCTAAGATGGGATAGCTAGGCTGAGATGTACCGGCCACCTCCAATGGTGCCACCACGTCTTCGAGGGCGCCCAACATCGAGGCACAGCTGCACTTAGACCTGACAGGGACGTCACACGGAGGCGGAGCCACTGCTGCGTTCTCAGCCAATAGGGGATGAGCCTGGAACACAATCATCTCGGGTACATGCTCTGTCTGCACGATGATCAGGGACTCTGATGGGAGCACGCCAGTCCGGATCAGCACCGCATCCAACTCCTTGCTGATCTCGCTGAAGGAGACCCGCTCGAAGAGGGCCGAACGGACACGCGCACAGGAGTTGTTGGCGGAAGCCCCGAGTGGAAGAGAGTCCCGGGGGGACGACTCTAGGTCAATCTTGCGCCGGTACAGGGCCAGGCCCTGGGCAATGTCTGCTGGGATGGGCCCTGGGGACAATGTGATGGTGGTGGCAGAGATCTTCAGGCCACACTCGTTCTGGCCACCATCAGTAGAAGCTCCTGCCACTGCATCCATAGCCTGGATGTCTGGGCTGCTGCAGGGCTGGTCACTAGAGATGAAGGAGAAAGGCTCCCTGACATCCTCACATCTAGCTTCCATTAGCAACGGGCCTGCCTCCCACTCCGGGATTGGCTTGGGATGGGGGGACCTTTCAGGACCTTGGACAGTGACATGCGGCTGTACTTGTGGTTTTACAGCTTTATTCTGCTTCCTGTAGACTGCAAACAAGCAAAAGTGCACATTATGATTTACAATATGAAAACAACAACAGATAGGATTAGAATTGATTGGCCTGTTTTGTTAAACAAACAGATGATGAAAAAAATTAAGTAACTTACAATGAGAGCCTTTTGTAGCCCTGAATTCTTTCATAAGCTCATGGATAGGCATGCCTGGCTTCTCTGTGAAACACAATGCAACGTGATTAGTTCAATAAACAAAAGGTGTCTAGAACTATTAACATGCATCAGTCTAGTGTAGTCTACTACAGGTGATTCAGGCACAGCATAGCCTACCGTCTCTGAAGATAAGAAGCGCATTGAAGAAGACCGCTGCGAAGGCGGGAATACTCTCCGGTTGATACTTCACCACAGCCTTGCTCACTCCCTCAAGCAAGTCCTTGAATCCCGTGGGAATATTCACCACTCTATGTGGATAAGGCATCTTGCTGCTTATGAACACAAGAGTAGATGCACGAAATTCCAAATCACAAGAGTAAAGTCGTTCAAATATTTATTTACTGACTAAATGTAATGAACTCGCTCGTCCAATGAATTATTGATGGACAATAATTGTCCAATGCGCTGAGAGCAGTAATGAAGGCTACTAGCGATAACATTATCACTCAATAATTGCGTCATAATGGCGGGTGTATTGTTGCTGCGACATAATGTTGTCACGCACACGTACAGTTGGCCTGCTACTATGTAGCATTTGATCCAACTATCAGATAGCTCATCTGACAGTTTATCATGCCGGTATTTCTACATCAAATAATATAACGGAAATTCCCATCACTATTGGCTTAGTGCGACAAAGGTGTATTTAACTTTTAACTGTAAAGCATCTGTAGGCTAACTAACAAACTGTAACGGGCTAATGTGATGCTCCATTCGTTGTTACAAGTAGCTTACTGTTTGGCATAGCACAGAGAATTTTCGACCAAATTTAATAAGGATCCTCCCCTTTTTGTCAATTTTCGCCTAAAATTACATACCCAAATCTAACTGCCTGTAGTTCAGGACCTGAAGCAAGAATATGCTTATTCTTGGTACCATTTGAAAGGAAATGTGAAAGGAATGTAGGAGAATATAACACAATAGATCTGGTAGAAGATAATACAAAGAAAAAGAACAACCGTTCTTTTGTATTTTTTTTGTACAATCATCTTTGGAATGCAAGAGAAAGGCCATGTGTTATTCCAGCCCAGGTGCAATTTAGATTTTGGCCACTAGATGGCAGCAGTGTATGTGCAAAGTTTTAGACTGATCCAAAGAACCACTGCATTTCTGTTCAAAATGTTGTATCAGGGCTGCCCAAATATGTCTAATTTGTTTTTATTAACTTTATGTTCAAAATTGTGCACTCTCCTCAAACAATAGCATGGTATAATTTCACTGTAATGGCTACTGTAAATTGGACAGTCCAGTTAGATTAACAAGAATTTAAGCTTTCTGCCAATATCAGATGTGTCTATGTCCTGGGAAATGTTCTTGTTAGTTACAACCTCATGCTAATCGCATTAGCCCACGTTAGCTCAACCGTCCAGTGGAAGGGACATCGATCACGAAGAATTAACTTGGCAATACTCCTCAATTCACGACTTGGAAGACAACCAATGTCTTCTAAACGTCCATGTCTAGTTGCAGAGGGTTCATTTGAATTTAAAAAGTGCTTGTTATTAAATTAAATACATTTTTGTTCCATTAAATCTATTTCAAATCTTCTACCATCGATTGAGACAATTGGTCAGAAATGATCTGTGTTATGCCAAACAGCAGCAATCTAATGCCTATCAGCCAGCTGGAACAGAGTAATGGTCTTACTAGTTGATATTTTTTAATAGCTACTATACCTGTCTTTTTTTTTTTTTAAATGTGAAATGTTTGTGAAGCTAAATGTTTGTATATATCTGCCCAGGGACTAAAGTAGTCTACAGATGAAAACTAATTGATGTGCATTGTCACTTTCCAAAAAAATCATAAATAAATCACAAGGCTAAATACAGCACATGCATCTTAAACACATCAAGGAAATAAAATATACATATACAAGGAAACACCTATTCAACACAGGAAAACCAGTTTTCAGCTAATAAAAATACAGCAGAGTAGACCTACAGTGTGCATGTTGTACCCACAAGTGAGTGCCAAAAGGAAAATGTAATTTAGCTAGTAATATTGAATTAAAGTAGTTACGTATTTACACTGATACAAACCTATTCGTATGTTTCCCTTTAAATATCAATACACTGATTAAAAACTAGTAACAATGTTGTAACATATTTTAGTTTGAGGAAATCAGCCAATGACCATCAACAGGACCGCTTCCAGGCATAAGCAGTCGCTTAGGGCACCCGGCAGCCAGGGGGCCCCAGATCCCCAAAAAATAAATAGCGCCTTCAGAAAGTTCACACCGATTTTCCACATTTCCTTGTGTTACTGCCTGAATTTAAAAATTATTAAACTTAGATTTTGTGTCACTGACCTACACACAATGCCCCATAATGTCAAAGTGGAGTTATGTTTTTAGAAATGAAAACCTGAACTGCCTTGAGTCAATAAGTATTCAATCTGTTATGGGAAGCCAGAATAAGGTCAGGATTAACAATTTGGTTAACAAGTCACATAATAAGGCCACACGTGGTCCCGTGTGGCTCAGTTGGTAGAGCATGGCGCTTGCAACGCCAGGGTTGTGGGTTCATTCCCCACGGGGGGACCAGGATGAATATGTATGAACTTTCCAATTTGTAAGTCGCTCTGGATAAGAGCGTCTGCTAAATGACTTAAATGTAAATGTAATAAGTTGCATGGACTCTGTGCAATAATAGTGTTTAACATGATTTTTTTAATGACTACCTAATTTCTGTACACCACACATACAATTATCTGTAAGGTCCCTCAGCTGAGCAGTGCATTTCAAACACAGATTTAACCAAAGTCCAGGGAGGTTTTCCAATGTCTCGCTAAGAAGTGGACCTATTGGTACATGGGTAAAAAAATAAAAATAAGACATTGAATATCCCTTTGAGCATTGTGAAGTTATTAATTACACTTTGGATAGTGTATCAATATACCCAGTAACTACATAGATGCAGGTGTCCTTCCTAACTCTGGTGGAGAGGAATAAAACCGCTTAGGGATTTCACCATGAGGCCAATGGTGATATTAAACCTGTTACAGAGTTCAATGGCTGTGATAAGAGAAAACTGAGGATGGATCAACAACATTGTACTTACTCCACAATACTAACCTAAAAGACAGAGTGAAAATAAGGCCTGTACGGAATTAAAAAAATATTCCTAAACATGTATGTCCTGAATACAAAGCGTTATGTTTGGGGCAAATCCAACACCACACGTCACTTAGTACCACTCTTCATACTTTCAGGCATGGTGGTGGCTGCATTATGTTATGCGTATGCTTTTCCTCGTCAAGAACTATGGAGTTTTTTAGGATAAAAATAAACTGAATAGAGCTAAGCACAGGCTAAATCCTAGAGGAAAACCTGGTTCAGTCTGCTATCCAACAGACACTGGGAGACAAATTCACCTTTCATCAGGACAATTACCTAAAACACAAGGCCAAATATACACTGGAGTTGTTTACCAAGACGACATTGAATGTTTCTGAGTGGCCTAGTTGCAGTTTTGACTTAAATCTGCTTGACAATCTATGGGAAGACTTGAAAATGCCTGTCTAGCAATGATCAACAACCAACTTTAACAAGTTAGAGCTTGAATTTTTTTTTAAAGAATAATGTGCAAATATTGTACAATCCAGGTGTCCAAAGCTCTTGGAGATTTACCCAGAAAGACTCACAGCTGTAATCACTGCCAAAGGTGATTCTAACATGTATTGACTAAGGGGTGTAAATACTTGTGGAAATGATATATTTCTATATTTTATTTTCAATCAAATAGATGAGATTTTTTTTTTAATTCATTTTGAATTCAGGCTATATAACAACAAAATATGTTCAAGGGGTGTCAATACTTTATGAAGGCACTGTATATATTTTTTTCAAGAACCCAGTCAGGGTCTCAACTTACTATTGAGAGTAAGAATAATAGAATACACCAGGTCCAATTTTGAAATTTATTTTGTGCATCAGCAATTGTTCTTATTATGTAAGTCACTTACAGTCACTCAATTATTGCTTGTTAGTCTAGCCAACTATCTAAACTTGTCCGAATAGCGACCAGGCACACAGGGCACATGCCCAGGGGCCCTGACCTCCAGGGGGCACACAATGATTTTGTTAGTCATTCTCACTCAGATATTATATTAACATGGCATAAGTCACTACAAAAATCAGTAGAATTGCACGAAATTAGCTGTAAAACAGATTTTCTTTTATACAACTGCAAAGTTCTCGCCGCCCCATGGCAAAATGTGTAGAATTTCAGACAACTTGCTTTAAAAATATCCATTTCAGCCATTTTTAATCTCAATATCAAATCATTTCTGGGTAACAAATAAGTACCTTACTGTGATTGTTTTAAATTAAAATGGCCAAAAAGAAACAAATTTCTTCTTAACAAAGAGCAATTTCCCAAGAAAGAATTTCATTAGTACTGTCTGGGAGTGGTCTGAGTGGGGAGGGGAAATCTGACAATGTGCTGTTATTGGCAGATTTGGAACCCTTTCTTATTGGTCTATTAACTAATTTACCGCACGGTGAGGTCACCATGGAAGGCCAAAAACTCAAACTGCTCTTACACTAAAAGGGTATTATCATCATCATGTTCACAGTATTATTTGTATTTGTATTAAGGATCCCCATTAGCTGCTGCCTTGCTGGGGTCCAAAAACATTAAGGCTTTTATATACAATTTAAAATATTACATTTAATAAAACTTTTAACACATTAAGTGTGTTCCCTCAGGCTACTACTCTACTATCACATCTAATACAAAATCCATCTGTAGGTGTGTAGAGTGCATGCCTTATCATGTGTATGTGTGTCTGTGCCTGTGTGTGTGTGTGTGTCTTCACAGTCCCCGCTGTTCCATACGGTGTATTTTTATCTGTTTTTTTATTTTTAAATCGGATCTTACTGCGTGCATCAGTTACCTGATGTGGAATAGAGTTCCATGTAGCCATGGCCCCATGTAGTACTGTGCACCTCCCATAGTCTGTTCTGGACTTGAGGATTGTGAAGAGACATTGCAGTCAACATTATTCCAACCTCCTAGTGTAGAAATATATATAAAACAAAGGAAAATAAAAATGTTGACTGCACTGGGCCTTTAAAACTGCAGAATGTTCTCTGCAACCCATGGCAAAATGTGTAGAATTGCAGGAAATAAACTTTTTTTTAAAAACAAAAAAAATCTCCCCAATTTACAGTGCCACACGGCCACGTGATGAGTATTAGCACAGGATTTGTGCATTCAGATGGTCTACTATTGTAACAGCAACAGGACATAGGACATTCAGGTCATAATCTGGCAGCAACCTAGGCACTGCTTAATTTATAATGGAGTGTGGCTTACCCAATGGCATACCCAGTTCTGCATCGGAACCCTTTCCCATCACATGGGAAAGAATAAAGATGTGATTGTACTATCTAGATAGCACTGACATTGATAGATTTCCACCCAACAATACACTTTGTCCTGGTAAAAAGTTGCATTTGCCTCCCAGCAGCAACTACTGTACATATTTGATCTGGTTTAAAACACACTAACACTCCAGTAGTCTTAACTATTCCTGCATTATCGCTCCAGAAAACTCTTACTGTAAACTATACATTGCAAACTTGATGGCACATTCATTATATATAAAAAAAACACACAAGTCAACTGAAAAACACATTGCAGTGAACCATCACAGTGCTGTGGAGATAAAGGGAGCCATTTCCAGCTCCTTCTACCCCCAACACAAGCTAGGGTGGATGTATAGTCGAGAAAGGGTGCGGTCAGGGTGGGGTCACCTCCTCTCTCATGGATGCCAGAGCTGAATGAATGCGCACATGGAGCCTGTTCTCAAAGTCATAGCCAGCATAGTCCTCCTGTACAAACACACATGACATTACTACATCACATAGAAATATTCACAAGTGCACATATTGGTAAGGAAATATCAAATAATATAAAATGCATATTATGGATGACTGTCGGACTTGATTGATCATTCCAAATACTGCAGCTGAAAGCTACACGTTTCCAAAAACGAGGATACACTCTTGGCCCATAGTGTAGAAGTGAAGTCCTACTGTACCTTGGCCTGGAGCATCAGAGCTCTGCCCTTCGCTTCAGACTGAGAAGAGAAGAACCACAATCTCAATTAACTACCGCGTTAAGCAACATACAC
Source organism: Salvelinus alpinus (assembly GCF_045679555.1). Lineage (NCBI taxonomy): Eukaryota > Metazoa > Chordata > Actinopteri > Salmoniformes > Salmonidae > Salvelinus > Salvelinus alpinus. The sequence continues at coordinate 29,560,889 of NC_092115.1, read as the reverse complement.
TTTCTCTCCTCGGGGTTGACACGTTGCGCGATACACCATATACACAGCTCACCTCAGGGCTGTCCAGTAAGACACAGCCTAACTCGTAGAGGGAGTAGGGCTGCACATAGGAGTTGTTTTGATAGCCCATCTCATCTCTGGCAGCCAGATGGAAGCACTGCAATGTTCAATGACATAAAGAGTAGTAAACATTCACTATTCTGACTACATTAATATTTGTAGGTAAATACTATGAGTACTTTGTTTTCAATACATATAAATATGGTGAGGAGACAGAACCTGAATGGAGTCGTTCATGTTGCCGAGACATCTGTGTATGTCACCAAGGAGCAAGTTTTTCAGGCCGGCACATGAGATGTCATCTAGTTCCTGCAGAACTGAGAGGAGACAGAAACAACTCACTGAATTTCCTTCCAGATTCACAGGAATTCACTTTCATGGCACCACCACAACTACTCAGCGAAAGCTCAATAACCACGCTGACTGAAATTGTAGCAGATACTGGAAGTGTTGTTTGTGATGTCCTGCATAGCCAAAAGAGAATAGGCTATAATTGAATGTGCAGCAACCGTGGTGGTTGGGACTGGGAGTTGGATCATGTGCATGGCTATTGCGGAGACCGTATTAAGTCAAATTCCACGGGACCATTGAGTCGTGGTAATCGCCTCCTAATGCGATCTGTACATGAATGGCGCTGATGCGTTTGTAGTACCCAACTTGCTTACGGCCGTCAGGTCTAGGGGCCTAGTGCTCAGCACTCTATTGCCACTCCATCAGGTCCTAAGGGCCTAGTGCTCAGCACTCTATTGTCCCTCCATCAGGTCCTAAGGGCCTAGTGCTCAGCACTCTATTATCCCTCCATCAGGTCCTAAGGGCCTAGTGCTCAGCACTCTATTGTCCCTCCATCAGGTCCTAAGGGCCTAGTGCTCAGCACTCTATTATCCCTCCATCAGGTCCTAATGGCCTAGTGCTCAGCACTCTATTATCCCTCCATCAGGTCCTAAGGGCCTAGTGCTCAGCACTCTATTGTCCCTCCATCAGGTCCTAATGGCCTAGTGCTCAGCACTCTATTGTCCCTCCATCAGGTCCTAATGGCCTAGTGCTCAGCACTCTATTGTCCCTCCATCAGGTCCTAATGGCCTAGTGCTCAGCACTCTATTGCCACTCCATCAGGTCCTAATGGCCTAGTGCTCAGCACTCTATTATCCCTCCATCAGGTCCTAAGGGCCTAGTGCTCAGCACTCTATTATCCCTCCATCAGGTCCTAAGGGCCTAGTGCTCAGCACTCTATTGTCCCTCCATCAGGTCCTAATGGCCTAGTGCTCAGCACTCTATTGTCCCTCCATCAGGTCCTAATGGCCTAGTGCTCAGCACTCTATTATCCCTCCATCAGGTCCTAATGGCCTAGTGCTCAGCACTCTATTATCCCTCCATCAGGTCCTAATGGCCTAGTGCTCAGCACTCTATTGTCCCTCCATCAGGTCCTAATGGCCTAGTGCTCAGCACTCTATTATCCCTCCATCAGGTCCTAATGGCCTAGTGCTCAGCACTCTATTATCCCTCCATCAGGTCCTAATGGCCTAGTGCTCAGCACTCTATTATCCCTCCATCAGGTCCTAATGGCCTAGTGCTCAGCACTCTATTATCCCTCCATCAGGTCCTAATGGCCTAGTGCTCAGCACTCTATTGCCCCTCCATCAGGTCCTAATGGCCTAGTGCTCAGCACTCTATTATCCCTCCATCAGGTCCTAATGGCCTAGTGCTCAGCACTCTATTGTCCCTCCATCAGGTCCTAATGGCCTAGTGCTCAGCACTCTATTATCCCTCCATCAGGTCCTAATGGCCTAGTGCTCAGCACTCTATTATCCCTCCATCAGGTCCTAATGGCCTAGTGCTCAGCACTCTATTATCCCTCCATCAGGTCCTAATGGCCTAGTGCTCAGCACTCTATTGCCCCTCCATCAGGTCCTAATGGCCTAGTGCTCAGCACTCTATTATCCCTCCATCAGGTCCTAATGGCCTAGTGCTCAGCACTCTATTATCCCTCCATCAGGTCCTAATGGCCTAGTGCTCAGCACTCTATTGCCCCTCCATCAGGTCCTAATGGCCTAGTGCTCAGCACTCTATTATCCCTCCATCAGGTCCTAATGGCCTAGTGCTCAGCACTCTATTATCCCTCCATCAGGTCCTAATGGCCTAGTGCTCAGCACTCTATTGTCCCTCCATCAGGTCCTAATGGCCTAGTGCTCAGCACTCTATTATCCCTCCATCAGGTCCTAATGGCCTAGTGCTCAGCACTCTATTATCCCTCCATCAGGTCCTAATGGCCTAGTGCTCAGCACTCTATTATCCCTCCATCAGGTCCTAATGGCCTAGTGCTCAGCACTCTATTGTCCCTCCATCAGGTCCTAATGGCCTAGTGCTCAGCACTCTATTATCCCTCCATCAGGTCCTAATGGCCTAGTGCTCAGCACTCTATTGTCCCTCCATCAGGTCCTAATGGCCTAGTGCTCAGCACTCTATTATCCCTCCATCAGGTCCTAATGGCCTAGTGCTCAGCACTCTATTGTCCCTCCATCAGGTCCTAATGGCCTAGTGCTCAGCACTCTATTATCCCTCCATCAGGTCCTAAGGGCCTAGTGCTCAGCACTCTATTGTCCCTCCATCAGGTCCTAAGGGCCTAGTGCTCAGCACTCTATTATCCCTCCATCAGGTCCTAATGGCCTAGTGCTCAGCACTCTATTATCCCTCCATCAGGTCCTAATGGCCTAGTGCTCAGCACTCTATTGTCCCTCCATCAGGTCCTAATGACCTAGTGCTCAGCACTCTATTATCCCTCCATCAGGTCCTAATGGCCTAGTGCTCAGCACTCTATTATCCCTCCATCAGGTCCTAAGGGCCTAGTGCTCAGCACTCTATTGTCCATCAACTCACTCTGACATCAATGCAAATACCACAGAAAATCACATCCCATGAAAAACAGTACCATGCACCGTTAGACTACATTGTTTGACATCACTGTGATGATCAATTTGAAGAAAGAAGTTCAACAACAGATCGAAACAGTGGAAAACATGGTCGTTGTGGATCTTGTTTCAAAGCCAAACAACAAAATGGACAGCGCTTTCTAAGGTGACGATTAATTAAAAGCATTTAAGACGTTGCATATAGATCATGATACGCATATTAGAGCTTACAGTATGCATAGGCCTATGTGCCCAAGCCTGAAAAAAAGCCATTAAAATAATGGTTGTTCCTAATAACCTACACAGCATATTACGCACGGCAGACACACACTTTGCTACATCATGGTCTAGCCTATACTCCAAAATTAAATCGTTTTTTTTCTCTCTTCATAATTAATAGGCTAACATTTAGCTACAGAATCTCTCACCACCGTGCGTTTCCATCTCCTCCTCGCTCTCCTTCATTCCTTTCTCGAGTGCACAGAGGGGCTGTCAACAGTTTAATCAAATATGTTTCGTTGTGAAAATATGTTACGATCAAATGTTCCCGCACAGATTACACTAGGTTTCCCATATTAAGCACTGGGTAGCTTCAAGAACAGGGTTGGGGAGCCCATGGCATACAGAGTTTGGGCAGAATATCACCTGTCACGCAGCAAGAGGCTGCTCCTCAAACAGGAATATCACCTGTCACGCAGCGAGAGCATGCTCCTCAAACAGGAATATCACCTGTCACGCAGCGAGAGGCTGCTCCTCAAACAGGAATATCACCTGTCACGCAGCAAGAGGCTGCTCCTCAAACAGGAATATCACCTGTCACGCAGCGAGGCTGCTCCTCAAACAGGAATATCACCTGTTACGCAGCGAGAGGCTGCTCCTCAAACAGGAATATCACCTGTCACGCAGCGAGAGCATGCTCCTCAAACAGTGGTTGATGCGTGGAGTGAAGTAAGGGTTCTGATAGACATTTCTATATGCAACCCTGTGAAAGCAGAGCTTTGATGGTTGCCACTATAAAGAGGATCCCAGCTGCTACTATGATTACTTCTCAGCTATTAATATTAAACACATTGCTCCGCTGCAGAACCAGAGTAGCCTACCTGGCATGCTTGAAAAAGGAACCGCAGGAGCCTCCATTCACTATTGGAGTGCAAACGGATGACAGGTCTTTTTTCCCGCGCCCGTTTGATAAAATGGGCCATTCTAAATCGAAATGACTTTAATATATTTAAAGCCAACATTAAATTGAGAAAAGTCTGATGGGTGAGTATATGATCACTTCATGAGAGAACAGCGTGTGCCGCCTGAGGCAAGGAACAGAGCACATCATGCAGCGCATTTCTGGTTTGATTTCTAAGACATTCTAAGGTTTCTCTCTCTAAATCTAGCGTGTAGAACCCGCTTCAAATGATCACTTTTATGCTCAACATAGCCACTTCATATGTGCACTCGTTCGGGGGTGAGAAAAATATCCTTTCTACTTTATTCAGCTAAGCTCAATTATATTCTTCTTCCTATAAAATCATATGATAAAAAATAATTGCATGGGATTTATAAGCACATCTTGTCTGCTAAATGAACTAGCCTACAGCTTAGGCTGCCATTGGCATGTCACATAGAAGATGATATCTGGCTGAGTCGGCTTGTATGCTATGTCTTCTGAAATATATTTTCTTCACATCATAATGTTTCTTTAGACCTGCCTAAAATAAAATGGATTCATTGTGATGGTATATATTAAATGGATTCAGACTTTTTGTTTTTAAATGTTCCAAAAGGCGCTCATTAGCGACTTGTATGCGGAGGCCTGGAGATGCTAAAAGTGTTTACATTAATTTACGGTCAATTACCGTGAGACGGGCAGTAACTTGCATGAGTTACCGGCTGATAAAATGTAATCAACGCCACAGCCCTATGTATAAGGGGTCTGTCTATGCTTGTGTTGATGTGGTCTGTGTATGGTGTTTCCTGTACGTTTTCACAGCGTACCTTGGCTCATGGTCTGCAGCTTAGAGGTGGAGCAGTTAGGCAGGGCCTTCCACAGGTAAAGCACCTCGATCACAGCCAGGATACACAGCTCTCTGGATGGGGAGTGTTTGCTTAGCCTCTCCGCCTGCACACACACAGGCGCACGTTTACAATCTCAGCCGAGAAGCAGAATTCTACTCACTACATAATCAACTGCCAATTTTCCTCCGTACAATTACTTCAGATCACCTTGTAACTGTGTGACTCGCAAAAGGATTTCTCCTCACTGGAAGTAATAATTCACATGGATATCTATAGAAATGTGCTGTTGCCAGTCCCACGCTCACCCTCTGCATAGAGAACTGTTCTATCTGATTGGTGTTCCGTTTCAAAAGCTTGTGTACGTCCTTGAAGACAACGGCAGCTCCCTCCAGATCGCCTGACGCTCCCTGGCACACTATAGTGGACCACAAACACAGCGAGATGTCCAGGCGTTAGAGTCTGCAGGGTATCTCAACAGCAACATATTACCGTTATCAGAGGATGTAAGCCATTATTGCTAATAGTTCAGAAGCTTTTCATTCAGGTGAGTTAACGTTCCCAGTTATGGAACTTATTTTACTTTTGAAGAAAAAAAACAAGAGGGCGTTCTTCTAACCCCACCTCTAATTACATGACTTCTAACCTCTGCCCTCTCACCTCCAGTTAGGTAGGTGTAGTAACACTGGGACCAGCGTGACTCAGTCGCCAGACGCTGAAAGGCCTTGTAGGCGTCACCGCACTTCAGCTCGATCATACTGCACCACCCTGAGAGCAGAGAGAATGAAGTGTCACTCAGGAACAACAAGGTAATGGTGTTATATACGTTAAGAGTTGAGGTAGAAGTGAGGAAGTAAAAGCATATTGTACCTATTTCATACAAACAAACATGCTGGATCTCCCTCTGGTCTGTAGCCAGCTCTAAGGCATTTTGGAAGGATGTCAAGGCACTGTTGATCTGGCACTGGATGAGTTGAGGAGAGGGGGAAGATTAGGACAAGGAACACACTACAGCCACAGTTGTAGACACAGGTTTCCTTGTGGTATCTGTCTACTTCTATCTAGGTTGTGTCGAGTAGTGTACACTGGAGCACAAGAAAATAGGTGTTATTATTGGCGACATTTAGGTTGAACCACTTCATTTAAATTGTGTTTTAAAACATTTTCTCTCTACTGAACATGGCCCAGGTCCTTACCTCCAGACGCTGCACCCTGCCCTTGAAGAATATGAAAAGGGAGGAGTTAGGGTATACGGGCTCCTTTCTCTGGAGGATAGCCTTCGCCTCCATCAGACCGGCCTGTGTGTCTGAGCCGTCGAGGGTAAAGAAGGGTTGCACTACCGTATGGTACCACAAGAGGGCCAACCTGCCACAGGGGGAGAGAAACCACCGTTATTGACAACAGTGAGAGGAATACCAGTGAACATCAGCATTCAGAGAGTCAGTCAAGAAACCAAGACATATCACAGCTGTCGGTAAACATATGACCCATTTCGAGTTGAACAGCCTGCTACCACACTCCGCAAATACGTCAGCTAAAAACAAAATCAATCAATATTCTTCAGAATCAACCGTTGCATGCAGCTTAGATGTGAAAGCAACAGCACTTGAAAGTCCAAGACAAATTTCCCTTCAGGCACAATAAAGTTAATCTCATCTTAAATGTTGAACATGTGTCTTCCTAAAATAAATACAATCATTGTTCTCTGCCAAGGCATTGAAGTTCAACCAGGACAGGGGCATCAGCCAGCTTCTCTCTATTATTAAAGCAGTTAATCTTGGCCCCTGGCAGAGTGGCAGAGAGCTAATGGGTTTCAGGTCTGGTGAAGGCTGTCGTTTTATCTCAAATGACAACCTATTCCCTATATAGTGTACTACTTCGACCAGAGTCCTATGGGCCCTGGTCAAATGCATTGCACTGCGGAAGGAATGAAGTGCCATGTGGGACACACCCTGTGTCTTCTGCCTCCTGCTGTGGATGTGTGGGCAGAATCAAATAGCGGAGAATTTCTAATCAGTGTGGTGGTGACTCCAGTAATAAATAAGCTGTTCAATATGAATCACTGATATTCTCGAGGGCTGCCGAGTGGCGCAGCGGTCTAAGACACTGCGTCTCAGTGCTAGAGGCGTCACTACAGGCCCTGGTTCGATTCCAGGCTTTATCACAACCGGCCGCGATTGGGAGTCCCATAGGGCGGAACGCAATTGGCCCAGCGTCGTCCGGATTAGGATTTGGCAGTAGGCAGTCATCATAAATAAGAATTTGTTCTTAACCGACTTGCCTAGTTAAATAAAAGGTAAAAAAATACAAATAAATATTCAGAGCCAGCTAAGCTGCTCTGTATGTAGTAGGGGAAACAGACCAGGGACCTCTCTCTCAGGTCTGCTGGTTCTTTTCTCTTCCCAAATAATCACACTACTCTGTCTAGTCCATGTATAGGCTACATTACGTAGGATTACTACATATATTTTCTATCATTAAATACATGGTCACCATGTCCATATGACATATGTTGAATGAGATAAATTATTACACAGCAATGACCCCAAAAACAGTTCAAGCCAATAAAGTAAAATAAACCAACACGAGACAACAACAAAAAGACACCCTATGGTCGGTAGTGGTACACCTACTCACGTAGCTAAGGGGGCCTTCATGTCCTTACTTTCACTGGCATACGCAAGGGCGGACAGCCCCTGGTGACGGTCGCCGGGGAAACCCAGAAGGTTGACGATCTTCAGCAGGTGCGGCGGTATCATGGAGATGCACAGGTGGAACAGGCCGTAGCCAAAACTGACCGAGCCCTTAAGCCGGGATAGGGCCTCCGGGCTCACCCCATTGGTCCTCTGGGTTGGGAGCTTGGCCGCGCCGTGGTTGGCCTGGTCAGTGGATGGAGAGGGAGACGCCTGCTGGTTGGAGGACCTCCTCTTGCTGCAATCCTGCAGCTGGCTGATGTCGCTGTAACACTTGTTGTACATCTTCCAGGCTTTGCGGAGGATCCAGCCTCCTCTGATGTATGCTGGGTGGGTTTGGGAAATCCATGAGATATGATTAACATAAAGCAGCAGGATGTTAGAGTACTGAGAGACATGGTCTAGATACCAAGGCCCATTACAGCAAATCACTTATTGAGCATGCATTATAATCAGTACGCAAGATATTGAAACAGACCTACGATCTTCTAAACTGTACCAGTGAGTAGCCACAACACAGTGCAGTCATTAAGTCTAGTAGTAGCAGCACAGCCAATCCGTCAAGCAGTCAGCTATAAGCCTACACGCAGGTCAAGGTAGAAGTGATGAGGCGTCTCACCTGACAGTTCCTGTTTGATGAAGGAGAGGACAGCGAGGTACACCTGGCAGTCTGCCACAAGGATCTGTCTCTGGAGGCGGTCTACTATAGCCACCCCTGACCTCTGGGGGTCCTGGAGGAAGGCCAAACACACAGAGCACGGTGAGGTCAAGCCAAACACAGTACCGTGAGAGAAGATGACGTCAACTTGACATTGGCAAACCGCAAGACAAGTCAGGCGTGTGTGGATAGAGGAGGTGGGAGGTGCTACATACAGGTATGAGCTTCGATGAGGTTAATTAGGTGTGCGTGTACACATTGTATTTCACTTACACTCCTCCTGATCTTGTTTTTGATGGTCTCGATGACCCCGGCATTGTCTCGCTCACAAAGTCTCTCAGTGGCTCTGAGGTCCTCAAAGGCTGTCTGCATCTTCTCCTCCTCAAACGTCATCATGGCATTCTACACACACAGGCAGATTCATACAGTACCAAGTCAGGGCCTTGCTCTCATTCTAGACAGTATGGTAGTCTTGGCGTAATGCCTTATCATGTACCAACACTATTGTTTGAAAGTAGGCTAAACAATTATCCTGTCAGCAACAGACATGCGGTCAAATATATTGGCACCCTAGCACTATACAACGGAGTGGAATGTTCTGCTTTCTCTTGTTGAAAGGTAATTTTTTCACCCCTTAGATACCTGAAACTTATATTACCACAGGTGAGAAACTACACAATAAACAAGAATCTAAATAATTTCTACGTTGAATAATTTTGTTTTTGGGGGGGGGTTTAGTGTTCATAATTACATGTATGAACACTAAACATTTTTTCAATTTCAACTTATTTTAGATGAAATAGTGAAACGTGCAAGGCTGCCAATATATTTGCCCTCAACTGTATAACAATGAACAGCACAGCTAGACAACCAACTATTCATCCTGGACTTACCAGACTAACATGTTATCTACTGTGATCATTTTCAAAGATGTGCACAAATAATGTATTCCCTATCAGTATTCAAACCCACCGTGAGCCAATTATATCAGTTTGGTTAATCACCCGCCAGCAGCGTGTGATGCACAGCAAGATTAGTGCTGAGGATATCCCGGGTGTGCTATTATTTGTGTGACCTTCAATTAATTCAGTCAATCTGCACCGTAAATCCACTATGACAAGGTCTATGTATGAAATAGAGATGTACTGTGAAAAGCCAACTATTGAACTAAAAAGGTTGTCATTCAATAAAACGTACAACATAACAGACTGTAATACAGACCTCTTCCTGTTCTTCACTCCAATATAATCCAATTGTCTGCATCGCAGAGTATCAAATGAGAATATCAGTGGAATTTGGGAGACGTACAGTAATTCAGTCAGAAGTTGACCCTCCTCTGACCTCTCCACCCCTACTCACCAGGAAGCTGACAAAACTGGCTCCGAAACTCATCAGTGGACTGTGGGTCCTAGAAGAGAGAGGGAGACAGAGAGATGGTTGCGGTAAGGCTAAAACAGTTCAGTTTCTTAAGAGAGACAGCCAGGACAGGTGAAGATGGGTGAGAGCTATAGGGTTGTTTCAAGTCAAACTTAGGTATCCTCCAGCAATACCATCTGGATCTCTTCATTGTGCAGAGCGTCTGAAGACAGCGCTCAAAACGTGGCAGAGTCGGGCTAAAGTAATTACTTAAATGTGATTCGTAAGACTGCTCCATGAGAACGTTTAATAGTAGTCGCATTCATGTCTCAAAGTCTGGATGGTTATTCACTTTCAAGAACCCTAAATTCTAAACATTTCCATTTAAGATGACAGTATAGCAATATGGGAGGATGAGGGTGTCAACATTCAGTTCCCTTCATCTCTTATGACAGCTCAGAGCTCAACATAATTAGTGGGAGAGGTGACATTTGGGGTATCAGCAGGAGACAAAGCTGTGTGTGTGTGTGTGTGTGTGTGTGTGTGTGTGTGTGTTTGAGGATCTAACTAAGCCTGTCGCGTTTACTCTGTATTTTTCACTTTCAAGTCCCAAAAATGGCCTGCTCTAAATTATTCCCGAATTCAGAAGAATTCAAATGTATTTGGTTGGAGGCAAATTAGTAAATTACTAAGTCATTTCTCTCACCTGTGGTAAGTAGCAGGTGCCTACAGAGTAAAAATAGCCATTCAACCAGTTTTGAAAAGAGAACATTTTAGGCCCAAAAGACTCGTTAACAGCTTCTACCCCCAAGCCATAAGACTGCTAAACAATTCATTAAATGGCCACCCAGACTATCTGCATTGACACCCCCCGCTTTTGTTTTACACTGATGCTACTCGTTGTTTAGTCTATACATAGTCACTTCACCCCTAGCTACAGTGCATTCGGAAAGTATTCAGACCCCTTGTCTTTTTCCACATTTTGTTTCATTAAAGCCTTATTCTAAAATGTATTAAATTAATGTTTTTCCACATTAATCTACACACAATACCCCATAATGACAAAGTGAAAACAGGTTTAGACATTTTGAAAATGTATTAAAAAACACAAGTATTCAGGCCCTGTGCTATGAGACTCGAAATTGAGCTCAAGTGTTTCCATTGACCATCCTTGAGATGTTTCTACAACTTCGAGTTCACCTGTGGTAAATTAAATTGATTGGGCATGATTTGGAAAGGCACACCCCTGTCTATATAAGGTCCCACAGTTGATAGTGAATGTCAGAGCAAAAACAAAGCTATGAAGATGAAGGAATTGTCTGTAGAGCTCCGGGACAGGATTGTGTCGAGGCACATATCTGGGAAAGGGTACCAAAAAATGTCTGCAGCATTGAAGGTCCCCAAGAACACAGTGGTCTCCATCTTTGGAAGAATTTGGAACCACCAAGACTTCCTAGAGCTGGCTGCCGGCAAAACTGAGCAATCAGGGGAGAAGGGCCTTGGTCAGGTAGGTGACCGAGAAACCGATGGTCACTCTGACAGAGTTCCTCTGTGGAGATGGGAGAACCTTCCAGAAGGACAAAAATTGCTGCAGCACTCCACCAATCAGGCCTGTATGTAAAGGCAGTAAAAGGCACATGACAGCCCGCTTGGAGTTTGCCAAAAGGCACCTAAAGGACTCTCAGACCATGAGAAACAAGATTCTCTGTTCTAATGAAACCAAGATTGAACTCTTTGGCCTGAATGCCAAGTGTCACGTTTGGAGGAAACCTGGCACTGTCCCTAGGGTGAAGCATGGTGGTGGCAGCAGCATGCTGTGGTGATGTTTTTTCAGTGGCAGGGACTGGGAGACAAGTCAGGATGAAGGGAAAGATCTGAGCAAAGTACAGAGAGATACTTGATGAAGTCCTGAGCACTCTGGTGCAGGTTCTTAGACTGGGGTGTAGGTTCACCTTCCAACCGGACAACGACCCTAAGCACACAGCCAAGACAATGCAAGAGTGGCTTCGGGACAAGTCTGAATGTCCTTGAGTGGCCCAGCCAGAGCCGGAACTTGAACCCGATCGAACATCTCTGGAGACAGCTGAAAATAGCTGTGCAGCGACGCTCCCCATCCAACCTGACAGAGCTTGAGATGATCTGCAGAGAAGAATGGGAGAGACTCTCTAAATACAGGTGTGCCAAGCTTGTAGCGTCATACCCAAGAAGACTTGAGGCTGTAATCACTGCCAAAGGTGGTTCAACAAAGTACTGAGTAAAGGCTCTGAATAATTATGCAAATGTGATATTTCTGCTTTTTATTTTTAATACATTTGCTAAAATGTCTAAAAAACTGTTTTTGCTTTGTCATCATGGGGTATTGTGTGTAGATTGATGCAGATTTGTTTTTAATCAATTTTAGAATAAGGCTGTAACGTAACAATATGTGGAAAAAGTCAAGGGGTCTGAATACTTTACACATACACAAATTACCTCAACTAACCTGGTATCATTACCCCCAGTATTTAGCCTCATTATTGTTATTTATTGTGTTACTTTAGTTTATTTAGTAAATATTTTCTTAAAACTGCATTGTTGATTAAGGGCTTGTAAAGTAAGCATTTCACCTGTTGTATTCGGCGCATGTGACAAATCAAATTGGATTTGATTGTACTCCATTATAAAGTGCAAGGATGCCAATAGCCTGGAAACCCGACATTTAATTTAAATTTACAGTGGCTACAGAAAGTATTCAGACCCATTCACTTTTTCCACATTTTGTTGTGTTACAGCCTGAATTTAAAATGGATTCAAATGAGATGTTTTTGTCACAGGCCTCCACACAATACCCCATAATGTAAAAGTGGAATTCTCTCTGTATCCCTCAAATACAACTATCTGTAAGGTCACTAAGTCGAACACTGAATTTCAAATACAGATTCAACCACAAAGACCAGTGAGGTTTTCCAATGCCCCGCAAAGAAAGGCACCTATTGGTAGATGAGTAAAAATAAAAAAAGCAGACAATATCCCTTTGAGCATGGTGAAGTTATTAATTACACTTTGGATGGTGTATCAATACTCCCAGTCACTACAAAGATACAGGCGCCCTTCTAACTCAGTTGCCGTTGAGGAAGGAAACCGCTAAGGGATTTCACCATGAGGCCAATGGTGACTTTAAAACAGTTACAGAGTTTAATGGTTGAGGCTGGATCAACAACATTATAGTTACTCCACAATACTAGCCTAATTGATAGTGAAAATAAGTACAAATATTCCAAAACATGCATCCTGTTTGCAATAAGGTACCAAAGTAAAACTGCAAATGTGGAAAAAAAATGTGACGAAGAAATTAACTTTATGTACGGAATACAAAGGGTTATTCTGAAGGCACTAATTCTACGTTGGGCATAACTGAGTGTTTGGATCAGGAAAGTTTACTCTCATGACTTCAACAAGCCAGAATATTGAATAAAATTATATTTTAACTTGCTTTACTGGTTATCCGTGTGGTTGGTAATTTTGCAGGTAGGAATTCAAGACAATATATCCACAGGAAAGTACAATTATATAAACTTTTCAAAGCACTCGTAGTGCGTTCAGATGTTTCTGCACATGCTTCATGTGAAGCACTATGTAAACACATGCACTATGTAAACACATGCACGAGCTTGGCAAGTATGCAAGCTTCTCATGCATATATTTTCATCTTGTGCGCATACCCCAGATGACAGAAATCTGTATGTATTCCTACCTGCAAAAGGACCAACCACACGGAATGACTGTTAAAAGGAAGTTTAAATATACATTTTATTCAACACGCTATCCTGATCATTTCAATGTAAGACCCTTTACAGGCGAGGCAAGAAATCTACTGACTTAGACCTAGTCACATTGTTGATCTAGATATGAATAATGATGACAATGATTTGGTTGCTGATGATATCTGACAAGTGAGGAGGTACTGTGAACAGTTTGGGAACACCAACTTGTTTGCTCTCGGAGTGTAACCTTGATTCAATGACTGACATGACGGGAATGGGTGTGACCTGCTTTGTATGGTATAGGCCTACAACCCAACCACTGCGAACTCAGATCTTTGCCACGTTCAAGACAACTCGGGAAACTCAGAGTTAAAATGTGCATACTTTTGTTTTTGCGTAGAACTTATTTTTGGTTAATTGTGATAGTTTCCAAGTGCTAAACTCAGACCTCATTTTTCTACAACGAGTTTCCAAGTCGTACATTTCTGAGTTTCCAAGTTGTCTTGAACACAGCAACAGTCTTCCCATCTGGGGTGGGATCTTAGCTAAAAATCTAGTTCAAACAGGTTCTTTGACAAAGTACAGCTGTACTGCAAAAATCTCAAAATCTATTTATTATTTAAATTATCCTTGTAAGATATATCCCTAGTCCAGTTTGGCTTGCTCATCACAACAATCCTCTCAAACTTACAGTATAGAGAAGTGATAAGGACATTAGCATATTGCAAAAGTGCTTGGAGTCAACACTTTTGCATTGCTTTGAGGGAAAGAGGAAACACTTCATATTAAAGAGAACTGCAAATAAACACTGAATGACAATGTCTCTTCCGCATGATACAAGAGAGGTCTGTAGCTAGTTCGCTGCAGGGAGAAACAAAGCAATGTATTAAACAGCTTTATAGAGCCAGTGAGCAGGGAAAGAGGTGTCTACAAACTATGACACAGTTGTGGAAAAGAGAGAGAGACAGAGAGAGCTTGCAGGGGTGACGGCAAAATTCTGCTTTCGGCTGTGTAATGGCTGACTTTCACACTTTATAGAGTTATGACCACAATATGACATTAGATGTACATATTCCCTCAGTGGCACTCTCCTCCTGATCTGGTTCAGTTAAGGATACATAACAATAAAAAAGTGTTTGTTTGACTTAAACTGGTGTGCACACACATGCGTATGCACAAACAGTGGAGGAGTTTAAAGTGACTAAAATGTGACAGAAGTCCCACCTGCTTCGAGGCCCACATTTTCAGCAAGAATGAACATTAACCAAATAATTAAATATATATATATATATACAGTGGGGAGAACAAGTATTTGATACACTGCCGATTTTGCAGGTTTTCCTACTTACAAAGCATGTAGAGGTCTGTCATTTTTATCATAGGTACACTTCAACTGTGAGAGACGGAATCTAAAACAAAAATCCAGAAAATCACATTGTATGATTTTGAAGTAATTCATTTGCATTTTATTGCATGACATAAGTATTTGATACATCAGAAAAGCAGAACTTAATATTTGGTACAGAAACCTTTGTTTGCAATTACAGAGATCATACGTTTCCTGTAGTTCTTGACAAGGTTTGCACACACTGCAGCAGGGATTTTGGCCTACTCCTCCATACAGACCTTCTCCAGATCCTTCAGGTTTCGGGGCTGTCGCTGGGCAATTTCAGCTCCCTCCAAAGATTTTCTATTGGGTTCAGGTCTGGAGACTGGCTAGGCCACTCCAGGACCTTGAGATGCTTCTTACGGAGCCACTCCTTAGTTGCCCTGACTGTGTGTTTTTCGCGTCGTTGTCATGCTGGAAGACCCAGCCACGACCCATCTTCAATGCTCTTACTGAGGGAAGGAGGTTGTTGGCCAAGATCTCGCGATACATGGCCCCATCCATCCTTCCCTCAATACGGTGCAGTCGTCCTGTCCCCTTTGCAGAAAAGCATCCCCAAAGAATGATGTTTCCACCTCCATGCTTCACAGTTGGGATGGTGTTCTTGGGGTTGTACTCATCCTTCTTCTTCCTCCAAACATGGCGAGTGGAGTTTAGACCAAAAAGCTCTATTTTTGTCTCATCAGACCACATGACCTTCTCCCATTCCTCCTCTGGATCATCCAGATGGTCATTGGCAAACTTCAGACGGGCCTGGACATGCGCTGGCTTGAGCAGGGGGACCTTGCGTGCGCTGCAGGATTTTAATCCATGACGGCGTAGTGTGTTACTAATGGTTTTCTTTGAGACTGTGGTCCCAGCTCTCTTCAGGTCATTGACCAGGTCCTGCCGTGTAGTTTTGGGCTAATCCCTCATCTTCCTCATGATCATTGATGCCCCACGAGGTGAGATCTTGCATGGAGCCCCAGACCGAGGGTGATTGACCGTCATCTTGAACTTCTTCCATTTTCTAATAATGCGCCAACAGTTGTTGCCTTCTCACCAAGCTGCTTGCCTATTGTTCTGTAGCCCATCCCAGACTTGTGCAGGGCTAGAATTCTATCCCTGATGTCCTTACACAGCTCTTTGGTCTTGGCCATTGTGGAGAGGTTGGAGTCTGTTTGATTGAGTGTGTGTACAGGTGTCTTTTATACAGGTAACGAGTTCAAACAGGTGCAGTTAATACAGGTAGTGAGTGGAGAACAGGAGGGCTTCTTAAAGAAAAACTAACAGGTCTGTGAGAGCCGGAATTCTTACTGGTTGGTAGGTGATCAAATACTTATGTCATGCAATAAAATGCAAATGAATTACTTAAAAATCATACAATGTGATTTTCTGGATTTTTGTTTTAGATTCCGTCTCTCACAGTTGAAGTGTACCTATGATAAAAATTACAGACCTCTACATGCTTTGTAAGTAGGAGAACCTGCAAAATCGGCAGTGTATCAAATACTTGTTCTCCCCACTGTATATATATATATACATACATACAGTGGGGAGAACAAGTATTTGATAACCTGCAAAATCGGCAGTGTTTCCTACTTACAAAGCATGTAGAGGTCTGTCATGTTTTATCATAGGCACACATCAACTGTGAGAGACGGAAACTAAAACAAAAATCCAGAAAATCACATTGTATGATTTTTAAGTAATTAATTTGCATTTTATTGCATGACATAAGCACTTGATCACCTACCAACCAGTAAGAATTCCATCTCTCACAGACCATTTAGTTTTTCTTTAAGAAGCCCTCCTGTTCTCCACTCACTACCTGTATTAACTGCACCTGTTTGAACTCGTTACCTGTATAAAAGACACCTGTCCACACACTCAATCAAACAGACTCCAACCTCTCCACAATGGCCAAGACCAGAGAGCTGTGTAAGGACATCAGGGATAAAATTGTAGACCTGCACAAGGCTGGGATGGGCTACAGGACAATAGGCAAGCAGCTTGGTGAGAAGGCAACAACTGTTGGCGCAATTATTAGAAAATGGAAGATGTTCAAGATGACGGTCAATCACCCTCGGTCTGGGGCTCCATGCAAGATCTCACCTCGTGGGGCATCAATGATCATGAGGAAGGTGAGGGATCAGCCCAGAACTACACGGCAGGACCTGGTCAATGACCTGAAGAGAGCTGGGACCACAGTCTCAAAGAAAACCATTAGTAACACACTACGCCGTCATGGATTAAAATCCTGCAGCGCACGCAAGGTCCCCCTGCTCAAGCCAGCGCATGTCCAGGCCCGTCTGAAGTTTGCCAATGACCATCTGGATGATCCAGAGGAGGAATGGGAGAAGGTCATGTGGTCTGATGAGACAAAAATAGAGCTTTTTGGTCTAAACTCTACTCGCCGTGTTTGGAGGAAGAAGAAGGATGAGTACAACCCCAAAAACACCATCCCAACCGTGAAGCATGGAGGTGGAAACATCATTCTTTGGTGATGCTTTTCTGCAAAGGGGACAGGACGACTGCACCGTATTGAGGGGAGGATAGATGGGGCCATGTATTGCGAGATCTTGGCCAACAACCTCCTTCCCTCAGTAATAATAATATGTATACATATACATACACACACACACAAACACACAGTTGAAGTCAGAAGTTTACATACACCTTAATCCAAATACATTTAAACTTAGTTTTTCACAATTCCTGACATTTAATCCCAGTAAAAATTCCCTGTCTTATGTCAGTTAGGATCACCACCTTATTTTAAGAATGTGAAATGTCAGAATAATAGTAGAGAGAGGGATTTATTTCAGCTTTGATTACTTTCATCATATTCCCAGTGGGTCAGAAGTTTACATACACACTCAATTAGTATTTGGTAGCATTGCCTTTAAATTGTTTAACTTGGGTCAGTCAAACGTTTCAGGTAGCCTTCCACGAGCTTCCCACAATAAATTGGGTGAATTGTGGCCCATTCCTCCTGACAGAGCTGGTGTAACTGAGTCAGGTTTGTAGGCCTCCTTGCTCGCACACTCTTTTTCAGTTCTGCCCAAACATTTTCTATGGGATTGAGGTCAGGGCTTTGTGATGGCCACTCCAATACCTTGATTTTGTTGTCCTTAAGCCATTTTAACACAACTTTGGAAGTATGCTTGGGGTCATTGTCCATTTGGAAGACCCATTTGCGACCAAGCTTTAACTTCCTGACTGATGCCTTGAGAAGTTGCTTCAATATATCCACATCATTTTCCTTCTCATGATGCAATCTATTTTGTGAAGCGCACCAGTCCCTCCTGCAGCAAAGCACCCCCACAATATGATGCTGCCACCCCCGTGCTTCACGGTTGGGATGGTATTCTTCAGCTTGCAAGCATCCCCCTTTTTCCTCCAAACATAACGATAGTCATTATGGCCAAACAGTTCTATTTTTGTTTCATCAGACCAGAGGACATTTCTCCAAAAAGTATGACCTTTGTCCATGTGCAGTTGCAAACTGTGGTCTGGCTTTTTTATAGTGGTTTTGGAGCAGTGACTTCTTCCTTGCTGAGCGGCCTT
Source organism: Salvelinus alpinus (assembly GCF_045679555.1). Classification (NCBI taxonomy): domain Eukaryota; kingdom Metazoa; phylum Chordata; class Actinopteri; order Salmoniformes; family Salmonidae; genus Salvelinus; species Salvelinus alpinus. The sequence continues at coordinate 29,542,530 of NC_092115.1, read as the reverse complement.
TCAGGTTATGTCGATATAGGACTCGTTTTACTGTGGATACAGATACTTTTGTACCGGTTTCCTCCAGCATCTTCACAAGGTCCTTTGCTGTTGTTCTGGGATTGATTTGCACTTTTCGCACCAAAGTAAGTTCATCTCTAGGAGACAGAACGCGTCTCCTTCCTGAGCGGTATGACAGCTGCGTGTTCCCATGGTGTTTATACTTGCGTACTATTGTTTGTACAGATGAACGTGGTACCTTCAGGCGTTTGGAAATTGCTCCCAAGGATGAACCAGACTTGTGGAGGTCTCCAATTTTCTTCTGAGGTCTTGGCTGATTTCTTTTGATTTTCCCATGATGTCAAGCAAAGAGGCACTGAGTTTGAAGGTAGGCCTTGAAATACATCCACAGGTACACCTCCAATTGACTCAAATTATGTCAATTAGCCTATCAGAAGCTTATAAAACCATGACATTTTCTGGAATTTTCCAAGCTGTGTAAAGGCACAGTCAACTTATTGTATGTAAACTTCTGACCCACTGGAATTGTGATAGTGAAATAATCTGTAAACAATTGTTGGAAAAACTACTTCTGTCATGCACAAATTAGTCTTAACCGACTTGCCAAAACTATAGTTTGTTGACAGGAAATTTGTGGAGTGGTTGAAAAGGCCCTTTCTGGGCACCATTTGTCATCGTTATAGTGCAATTAATGTATTGTTTAGTGTTGTGTAGTGGCTTTGCTGGCAGGTATCCTACATTTCTTTTTTGCCCCACCAAGATTTACATGCTAAAATCACCACTGAATCACGTTGACAGTATCCCTTTTGATTTAAACATTACATACCATTACATGGAAGAAGTGGTCAGAAAGTTACATTTTGGACCTGAATGCCAAAACATTTAGTTGGACCATTTTGCATACCCCACCATACCATGAGACATCCATGTCATCACTGGAAAAGGTTGAGTTTTATATAATTTCAAAGCTTACAACAATGTTGTCAATCTATTTCATTATTATTATTATTTTTTTAAACCTTTAATGTCAATTAACTCAATTACACGCACTCGTTTTTTCTCTCTTCATATTGACATATGTTGTAGCTTTGACTACAATTCAGTGGTTCCCCAACTGCTTATAGTCCCATACCCCTTCAAACAGTCAACCTCCAGCTGCTTACCCCCTCTAGCACCAGGGTCAGCGCACTCTCAAATGTTGTTTTTTGCCATCATTGTAAGTCTGCCACACACACACTATACAATACATTTGTTAAACATAATAATGAGTGTGAGTTTGTCACAACCCAGCTTGTGGGAAGTGACAAAGAGCTCTTATAGGACCAGGGCACAAATAATAATAAACAATCATTTTAATGTTTATTTAACCATCTTACATATAAAACCCTATTTGTTCATCAGAAATTGTGAATAACTCACCACAGGTTAATGAGAAGAGTGTACTTGAAAGGATGCACATATCTCTGCAATGTTGGGTTGTATTAGAGAGTCTCAGTATTAAATCATTTTTCACACACAGTCTGTGCCTGTATTTAGTTCTCATGCTAGTGAGGGCCAAGAATCCACTCTCACATAGGTACATGGTTGCAAAGGGCATCAGTGTCTTAACAGTGCGATTTGCCAAGGCAGGATACTCTGAACGCAGCCCAATCCAGAAATCTGGCAGTGGATTCTGATTTTTTTATTTTATTCACAGAACCGCTTGTTGCAATTTCGATGAGGCTCTCTTGTTCAGATATCAGTAAGTGGACTGGAGGCAGGGCATGAAAGGGATAACGAATCCAGTTGTGTCATCCGTTTCGGGAAAGTACCTGCGTAATTGCGCACACAACTCACTCAGGTGCTTCGCTTTATCACATTCGACATTGACCGTAAGCTTGAGTTCATTGGCACACACAAAAAAAATAATCGTACAATGATGGAAAGACCTGTGTGTTGTCCTTGTTAATGCAGACAGAGAAGAGCTCCAACTTCTTAATCATAGCCTCAATTTTGTTCCGCACATTGAGTATAGTTGCGGAGAGTCCCTGTAATCCTAGATTCAGATAAGAAAAAACATCACTCAGATAGGCCAGTCGTGTGAGAAACTCCCCATCATGCAAGCGGTCAGACAAGTGAAAATAATGGTCAGTAAAGAAACTTTAAGCTCGTCTCTCAATTTAAAAAAAACGTGTCAATACTTTGCCCCTTGATAATCAGTGCACTTCTGTATGTTGTAAAAGCGTTAGATGGTCGCTGCCCATATCATTGCATAGTGCAGAAAATACACGAGAGTTCAGGGGCCTTGCTTTAACAAAGTTAACCATGGCTTTTGCGCCATCAGTACAGATACCAACATGAGCAGCAGCTACGTTTGGCTACATACGGTCCGTATGAATTCCTTAGTGGAATTCCCATGAGAGAGTAACGGTTAACGTGATTGGATGTTAATTATTTGACTAGGCTACCTGTATTTAACATTGTGTTGTTATTTCACAAGATGGCTAAATTTTATTTTGGGCAGGCGAGAGAAAAAAACTCACCCAAATGTATTGCCCCTTTGGAAAATATAAATGAACTGCTTGAAAATGTGAAAAAAAAATTAAAAACAATTGTTGACATGTTAATCACATTTTTATTTGCCGTACCCCCCCGAAGGCATTTACTTCCCCAGTTTGGGAATACCTGGACTACATCATCTGAGTTTTTGTTTTGTTGTGCCAGCCACAGGTTGAGAAAACATGATTTTGAGTACAGGGTGGTTGTCATTTCAATCATAGAAATATAATTCATAGAATGGACCTATCCCTTCAGACCACTTCAATTTAGCTGGTACATCATAAAAAATGTATTGACATTTTTACTTCTAATTACTACCACAAAGAAGATCACCAGTCCACCCACAGTCGAAAGGCAACTTAAATGGTCATGTATATTCTCTTATCTATATTTCAATAGGTTTCCCAAGGAGGATTGACAGCATAATTTAAAACAGATATTCCATTTCAAGTCAACATTCTGTGTGGACCTCCAACCATCTTTGTGGTACCATTTGTAAGTTTACATTTCAATTGTAAACCCATTTTAGTACATTTATCAGCCAAAACATAACACCCATCCTGTATTCAATAGCATATCTCAAATGATGGCTAGCACAACACAAAAATTATAGATGTAAAATAGGGTTTGGTATATATATGGTATATTTAGAAAATTATCTAAAAACGCGTAATGTACTTTTTACTCCATACATTTTCCCTGACACCCAAAAGTACTCGTTACATGTTGATTGCTTAGCAGGACAGTAAAATGGTCCAATTCACGCACTTATTAAGAGAACATCCCGGGTCATCCTACTGCATCTGATCTGTCGGTCTCACTAAACACAAATGCTTCGTTTGTAAATTATGTCAGAGTATGCCCCTGGCTATCCGTAAATGTAAAAACATGTTACATTCCTTCTGGTTTGTTTAATGTAGGGACTTTGAAATTATTTACTTTTACTTTTGATACTTAAGTTATGTTTTAGCGATTTCATTTACTTTCGATACGTAATTAACTACATTTCAAACCAAATACTTTTAGACGTCTACATAAGTAGTATTTTACTGTTAATTTTCTATTAAGGTATCTTTACTTTTACCCAAATATGACAATTGGGTACTTTTTCCACCACTGCAAATTGGCTTATACCCTATAGGCCTACTAATCAGTTTCACGTGGGCTTCCTCAATCTGAAAAAATAAACAAAGCCGGAAATAACAAACTATACAGCATAAATACTTATAACTCTTATAATTCAAATCTTCGCCACATCAATTAACCAATGAAACAGTATTTTAAGTTAATTGTTTATGGCACAGCACCGTCTAACCTGTATTTTCTGAAAAGTTCATCGCTCTCCTTGAATCCGTTGTTGAGCAGCATGTTTATTCCTTTGAATGCCAACTCTGCGTCGTCAATCTGTTCCGTCTCATGTTGTTGTGATGGTTCTGGGTCCGCCATCGATCACAACCCGTATGTTTAGTGTCAAGAACTATTAACCAAGTTCCTATGCAGCGCGCTTCGCCTTTCGAACCACAACACACCGGAGAAATGGAAGCGACAGTCTAGACTGGTCGAGAGGCGGTGCACCTCGTCTCGTTGCCGCTACAGCGGGCTTCTACAGTAGCTCACAGCCCACTTCGAACTAACAATTGACACTATCGCATGTTCTTATCATAAATTATAGTTTAATTTGATCAAAGGTGTTTGAGGTAGCTACAAGAATATCCTTGGTTTACATAGTTTTCTTCAGCGTTGTGTCCGTCTTCCACTCTGTGTTGGGGTGCGTTCCCAAATAATAGAGGAAATGGAAATGCGATGGTATTCTTGCCGCCAGTGATTCAACCAATGAGCGTATAGTATGTTGAAAATAGTGTTTAGAGGCGCTAGATATTATCAAAGATTTCACATGTGAAAATTAAGCTTATGTTTTTATATAAAATATTAGGGAGTGGGAAATATGCCCTAGTTTCTATATATCAACTACTTTGCAATGTCAAAATTAACAGACTAATATCCAAAAGATGCAACACTAATATTGGATAAGGGCATGCTTTTATACTGTAGGCCAGGGTTACTCAACTCTTACCATAGGAGGTCCAGAGCCTGCTGGTTTTCTGTTCTACGTAATAATTAATTGCACACCCCTGGTGTCCCAGGTCTAATTAACCCACTCACAAATGTCGAATGTTAGCAGTGGTCAAAAGGCAGGAATGCATATATGTAAAGTAAATGGTAGCTGATGTAACTGTCAAGAGTGAATACAACATCTGCACCAAAGTGTTTAATAATGGAAAAAGGTCATCAAGAATTATACAAAATTATATACAAAGCTTAGTCTATACTGAACAAAAACATAAATGCAATGCAAAGTGTTGGCCCCATGTTTCATGAGCTGAAATAAAAGATCCCAGGAATGTTCCATACACACAAAAAACGTATTTCTCTAAAATATTGTGCACGAATTTGTTACATCCCTGCATTTCTCCTTTGCCAAGATAATCCATCCACCTGACAGGTGTGGCATATCAAGAAGCTGATTAAACAGCATGATCATTACACAGGTGCACCTTGTGCTGGGGGCAATAAAAGGCCAGACTAAAATGTGCAGTTTTGCCACACAACACAATGCCACAGATGGTTTAAGCTTTGAGGGAGCATGCAATTGGCATGCTGACTGCAGGAATGTCCACCAGAACTGTTGCCAGATCATTTAATGTTAATTTCTCTACCAAAAGCCGATTTCAACGTTGTTTAAGAGATTTTGGCAGTACATCCAACCGGCCTCAACCGCAGACCACGTGTAGCCAAGCCAGCCCAGGATCTCCACATCCGGCTTCTTCACCTGAGGGATCGTCTGAGACCAGCCGGACAGCTGATGAAAATATTTCTCTCTAATAAAAAAGCCCTTTTGTTGTGAAAAACTCATTCTGATTGGCTGGGTCTGGCTTCCCAGTGAGTGTGCTTATGCCCTCCCAGGCCCACCCATGGCTGTGCCCCTGCCCAGTCATGTGAAATCCATAGACGGGGGCCTAATTCATTTATTTCAATTAACTGACAGATTTTCTTATATGAACTGTAAGTCAGTAAAATCATTGAAATTGTTGCATGTTGCATTTATATTTTTGTTCAGTATACTTGTTTGTGAGAAAATGGTCAATATATATGTTGGGTACATTTCTCTGTGGTGCCAGTTCAGTTGAATATAATTTGAGGCCATTGAGAGAAAATGTCTTGCTTTTTACCAATAATTGACTACTCCGGATCCATATCGATGATTATAAATTATTCTGTTAACAGACAACATTCACATAAATAAAAAATCCCAATGTAATTATAGTAGGCCCAAACATTTAATATGAGTTCATAGTTACATGTCACGAGAGATACAGAATGGTAATTCAAATGGTAATACCATTGTAGAGTTAATTGTTGTGACTGATATTTTCGTTGTTAAACTGGTCAACATGGCATTTCTTTTTTTAAAGTGCAGAGCTGCTTAGCCTATATGGTAGACATTATGCAATACTGACCAAACAAACGCCACATCCACTCTAAAGAAATATATACTATTTTTTATAAAAAATGTATTTAACCTTTAGTTAAGAAAAAAAATCTTATTTACAATGACATCCTACCCCGGCCAAACCCTAACCTGGACAACCCTGGGCCAATTGTGCACAGCCTTTTGGGACTCCCAATAACGGCCGGTTGTGATACAGCCTGTAATCGAACCAGGTCTGCAGTGACGCCTCTAGCACTGAGACCGCTGCGCCACTCGGGAGCCCTAGTGTGAGGGGGGATGAGGAAATACAAAGGAAGAGCATAATTGGGGAAAAACAGACATTTCTAACCCATGGTACAGCATTACAATATCATAATATATTCAATAACAAGATGGTGATGGTAAACACATTTATCACAAAATAAATATACTACACTACAGACTAGCCCACCTCTCTTTATCTTCATGTTCCATACAGAGTAACATACAATTATATGCCGCTTATACGTCACAACATACATGCACGCATGCGCACGCACGCACACACGACGAGTTCGCGAACAATTCGTTATTTTTGAACGACTCGTTTTACTGATTCGGGATTCATGATTCGTTTTTCTGAGTGACTCGTTCACTTTAGTCGTTCGTTTGACCTGCGTCCTACAACAGGTTCAATGGATAGCCACCTTTTTTTCCCTTCCGATTTTCGCCTAAAATGACATACCCAAATCTAACTGCCTGTAGCTCAGGCCCTGAAGCAAGGATTTGCATATTCTTGGTACCATTTGAAAGGAAACACTTTGAAGTTTGTGGAAATGTGAATTGAATGTAGGAGAATATAACACAATAGATCTGGTAGAAGAAAAAAACGAAAAAAACAACCGTTTAAAATAATTATAATTCTACCACCATCTTTGAAATGCAACAGAAAGGTCCCAAATCTAGCCATCACTCTGGTTGTAATTCCGATGGTGTCCACAAGATGGTGTCCACAGTGTATGTGCAAAGTTTTAGACTAAGAAGTATGAGCAAGCTACGTTACATTTAGTGTGGAGTCACCCAGGTACATTTGAGCAAATCGCAAAGGACACGTTTACATTTATATTACATTTTTCTGCAATAATATTGTCAAATCTGTATACTTGGACTTTGATTTAGCTTTTCCAGTATTAGTAGCCATATTGTAAGTTCAACATTTGCAAAACACCCAGTTTTCATAACTTCATAACTCTCCATATTCTTGCAGTTTTTGTCCAAAAGGAAAAGGCTTGCTGTTGCACAAGGTGAGCAGCAAACGTGTGCAACAGATACGGGATTTCCCGTATCCATACTCCCGTAAAGCCAAGCTCATTGGCTATCTAGCTAGCTTTGTTTGACCCCGATTGGTGCTTATTATTACAGTCAACCAAGTGAAGACCGCCTGTGTCATCGCCATAAAGGCGTCGCTCTCTGACCACATTTGGTGTCCTATAGGATGTACTACACTCCTAATGATATAGTGAAGTCTGGTTACGTTTTAGGATCTCTGAGGAATAAATACGAACGTAATTTGACTGGTTGAAACAACGTTGAGGGTTACATTTTCACAGATTCCTATCTTTGCAAATTGATCGAGTGGAAATACAAAATCGATCGTTCATGCTATATGGACCTTTTTAGGTTTTTTAAATGATTTTATCTAACAAAACTACACTTCATGTTATCCCTGGGACCCTTGGGATGATACATCAGAGCAATATTTCAAATTGTAAGTACACATTTCACCTTCAGAGGTGAATTTATCAAAACCTATCGCTGTGAAAAAAAACTGTTTTGTTGTTAGGAGCTCTCAAACAATAGCATGGCATTTATTCGCAGTAATATCTACTGTAAATTGGACAGTGCAGTTAAATTAACAATAATTTAAGCTTTCAGCCGATATAAGACACTTATATGTACCGACATTTGTTGTTTCTCTAAAATGTGCGATCATGACACACGGCGATTTGATACATGATTTACAACTGTCCCGTTGATGGAACGCCTATCCCTAAGAAGCACACAATCCTCCGGCTCAGCGACATGCTCCAACCACCAAGCACCAACTGTCTGTACTATGCGCCCAGGAAAATTGATAATTAGCATAGAGAAGAAAAAGGTATGTTTAGAACTGATAATTGATTACGTGGTGCAAGAATTAATGCAATTAATAGGTTATTGAATATTATAAACTGGGTATGGTATACTGGTATATCTGACCGTATGCCAGACTGTATACAACGGGTATGTCAAAACATTTGTTTTTCCTGCTATAATTATGTTGGTAACCAGTTTATAATAGCAATAAGGCACCTTGGGGGTTTGTGGTATATGGTCAATATACCACGGCTAAGGGCTGTGTCCAGGCTTTGCATCTTGCCTAAGAACAGCCCTTAGCCTTGGTATATTGACCATATACCACACCCCCTCGGGCCTTATTGTTAATTATACAAGGGTGGGTCTAATCCTGAATGCTGATTGGTTAAAGGTGCATTCCAGCCGGTGTCTATTCCACAAGTTACCACCGGCTAAATCTATGACATTAAAATGCCTATTTACTCTGTTCCATCTGACTGCGTATTCCACTGTCTCACCAGCCCAGCCAGACAATTTATACACTTCATCTCCACTATAAAAAGCATCTAGACATTATCTCACATTTCTTTTAGACTGACATTTAGTTTTCAACAGCGGAGATTTGTATAAACCTTGCTGTCTGTCTCTCCGACATTAGCAACATTGTTTCAATATTCAAAATCGATCTACAACTGTCCCATAGTAATGAACGAGTCGGGACCAGACAGACAGGCAGCGTTTCTCAGCCAGTCGAAATGAATCATGAATCAACTGGCATAATTTTATGGATATATATACAAAGAAATGTCAATTGGAAAAAGGTAGAACGAAACAAAGAGCATCTACTGTAGTTTGCGGTCTTTCCAGCTTCAATTTGAAGGGATTGTGTTAGCTGTGGTGTTGGCTAGCACCTCTGAACAAGTGTCCTGACGAGTGAGCACATTTTCTATGCCATGCGAAATAAATGTCACTAGAAAACAGATTAAACAAAAGCAAATGCAGCTACTTTGCTGTTATTCTGGCTGCAATATTTGACGTGACTAAGTTAGCCGTAGTTGGCAAGCTAGCAAGCAATGGATAAGAATGTTGCCCTTCAGTATGGCAATGGAACATTTAGAACGAATGACTGGGTCGCGTCCATAGATACAGAACAAAAAGACTGAACGACTGGGTCGCGTTTCTGGCAACCGAAACAATAGAATGAACAGGCTTGCGTGGCAACCCTAGATTTGTGTCGGGACTATATCTTGTGGAAGGATGAAACAGTATGAATAAATAAATACAAATTACTCTTTTTATGAAAATATGTCAATCATTATTTGAATATGTTGGTAACCCGTTGTATAAAATTGATAATGCTCTCGAAGCCGGTATTTGGAGGATACCCGTGCCTATATATCCTTCAAACACAGGTTTCTTGGGCATTGTCACTTATTTATCACAGACAGAGCTTTGTAGAACCAAAACCTACACAGCCTCTGCTTAACAAACTCGAACTCGAGAACAAATCATTTCGGGGGCTGCAGTTCTCGAACGACTTTGTGCTCATCACCCCCACGGCAGTCAAGCAATGCATTACGCCAACAGTCGTTCACAATATAGTCCGGGTGTGGCCACAATTAGACCTCATTTCAAATGTATCAAGAAATGATCTTATTTGTATGCCTCACAATCAACAAATGTAATTTTTTTTAAAGCACACGTTTACAAATCTCAGTCACAAATAAGCCCCGTATGGTGTACAAGAGGCTTGTAGAATTATGACTTTTGAGTTTTCAGTTCATGGTTCGACGGTAGGGGGTCCTGCTATTCTGTGCATTACTGACTCGAACATAATTAGTAGAAATATTCATTATTTTGACTGAAGGAGTCGAAAAGATCAGAGCCAGTAAAAAGAGCCAAACTTCCCCATCTCTCTCACTCTCAGTTTTGTATTGCTATCCTTGTGGGGACCAAAAAATGGATTCCCATCCAAAATACTATTTTCCTTAGCCCCTAAATCTAACCCTAACCTTAACCTTACCATAACCATAACCCTAACCTTAACCCCAAAACTATACCTAACCCTAACTCCTAACCTTAGCCCTAACCCTAAACCTAACCGTAACCACTAACCCTACATTTAATTCTAACCCTAATAGTAAACCTAACCCCTGAGCCTAAAATAGCATTTTTCCTCGTGGGGACTGTCAAAATGTCCCCACTTGTCCAAATGGTCCGTGTTTTACTATCCTTGTGACACACATGCACACACGCACACACACTTCTCTCTTTCACACACAACACTATCGCTCACACACATACATACACATTCTCTGTTTTTGGAACAGATTGCACGCAGCGGCTAGTGGACAGTGGATGTGGTCCCAGGATGTGGTCATGGAGTAGATTCTACTCAGCCAGCTGGACACTCTCTGAGGTTGAGTGGCCCGAATACCCCAGAGAGCCTCTCGAAGGAGATCGGATCCTCATTGATCTTCATGTTCTGGATGCAGCCCTCAAAGGACCCTGTGACTGGGAGGGATGGGTGCATGGACGTTTCTGCCCAAGGAAGAGACAGATACAGTACTGTAATCAAGAGGCATAATAATGATGGAGTCTACATTCAGTGGGACTTTGATTCATCCACCATTCACTGTACAATGGGATCTATAGGTTATTGTTTGTGTAAAATACAAGGGGTTCTCTATTACAATCAACTCCAGGTCTGATAGGGTTTTAATGTATCTGTAAATTCAGTGACCTCTCCTCCAGAGTACCAACCTGGAATGCCGCCCACATAAAGTTGGTCTTTGGTCAGAGTGGGGGAGGAGGAAGGAGGTCCTATTTTGTGGTGGCCCTCAGTGTCCACATGCATCTCCACAACGTTGTTCCTCTTGATCACTGAGGCGAGAAACACACACACACACATTCCCCATGTGCGTCACCTATTACGTATTAAAGACCCTTCTTACTGTGTTTGTAGCTACCTAGTTGGGTAGAGGCAAGTTATAACATGTGTAGGACAGAGGCAAGTTATAACATGTTATAACAAAAGTGTACCTGCAACTCTGTGGAACATTCCATCACACAAGGGCTGCTTGGGCCGAACGGAAACGCTGAATTCACCAGCTCCGTTGTTCACACGTGCTACCACCTGGAAAAACACATGCGCATCACAACACTGCCCAACAGACGTGTCTGCAAGGAAACTCAGCCTAAAATCAGCCTGAACTGGAATCATGTTTTAAATGTCAAATCTAGCAACCATGCGCTAGATAGAGAAACACCATTAATAAGGCTGTGACAGGCCCAGTCTTAACAGCCCAGTGCAGGGCAGGCTCACCTCTCCCCTGTGCATGTAGAGGCTGAGGTGGTGTCCAGTGTTGGGCCCACGGCGAGGCCTGCTGGAGTTCCCCACATGGAGCAGAACACCAGTCAGACTCCTGGGACGCATGTCAAACACCACCTCAAAGCTGGAGCCCACCACAAAGGAATCATCTGGAACAGACATCATCATACTCATCAGCCTCATCAATGTTATGATTGTCATCATCATCTTCATCATGAACCATATTACCAATCTCAAAGCTTAGCTTTCTACTCACTAATAATGACATATGCCCCTCTCCCAGAGAAGTAGGCCCCACTCTGTGTCTGTCCGTCAAAGCAGGGGCCAGCACCATGATTGGTGGTTGGCTCTGGCATGGGAGTGCCATTCATCTTGAAGTTACGCACACAGCCAATCACACTTTGCTTTGGGAGGAGCTTCCACTGAAAGTAAAGAGAAAACACAATACAATTTTGGGGTGTGAGTGTATGCTGTACTGTATGTGTGTATGTTCGTGTGTTGCTTACCTTAAGTTCTGTGTTCAAGGAATCAGGAGCACTTCCCAGGTAAAGAGGAGAGATCAGTTCCATGGATGTGGCCTCATCACTGGTCAGCTGTCCATCCTGAGCCCTAATACCGTTCACTACCAACCGGAACTTCTTCTTTTCTAGGATGAATATTACCTGCAGAGGATGAGGTCACCAAAGATGACATTGTTTTTTGAGGGGCATGGTGAAAATGTTGAACCTGGGACACCAGAGACTTGGTGCAATCATGCGTCACTGAATGTAGTGACACAGTGATTTGGTACATTTCCAAAGAAACATTTTCAAAATCCCCAACATTGATCAACTACTACCATAGTTTGTGAATAATATGATGTGAAACAACATCACAGATTATAGATTTTTCTTAGATCTTAACCCACTGACCGAGTGCCATCTTCCATCGTTGTATGTCTCCCTGTTGAAGATCTCCCTCCCCTTGCCTACTGACAGCATGATCCTGCCCTTTGACAGGTAGAGAGCCACGTGAGAGCTCCCCCCTCTGGTGGCTGCATAGAACAGCAGGCCCTCGGCAGACTTGGTCCTAACGTCCAGGGAGAAATGAGGTCTAGTGGAAAGACACAGGAGTCAGGCCAGGGAGAGAAAGAAAGAGTGTGTGTGTGTGTGTGTGTGTGTGTGTGTGTGTGTGTGTGTGTGTGTGTGTGTGTGTGTGTGTGTGTGTGTGTGTGTGTGTCTGTGTCTACTCACCTGGGCTGGAGCACCTGGGGAGTGAGGCTGTAGCTCAGGCTACTCACAGTGCCCCCAATGTGGTAGGCATGTTTGACTAGAACAGAGTGTGCACACACAGAGAGACTGTCCTCTGACACCTCCATACCACCACCCTATACAACACACACAGGCACAGAGACACAGGAACTCAATATTAGAGAAAATGGCTAAAATACATGGGATTTATGGAAATAGTTTTCCGATCTCCAACAAGGCACTCTGGAAGGATTTGCCTTAGTCAATAGAAAAGTGGTTCTGAAATGCAAAGACAAAGTTTGGAGGATAAAGAGCTATGGTAAATATGACACTGTGTTTGATGATTAAAGCTCAAAGCTCAAGTTCAAGTCAATCACGCAGCAAACTGAACAAGGTCTTGTCTCAGTGTTCAATAGTAAACATGTATGAGCCCATTCTCATTCCTCAGTCCTTTTGGTTATCAATTGTAAGCCTCTGGGAGTTACAAACGGAGAAAGATGACTCCCATTTTGGGTTCAACAGGCCACTGCGAGCCGCCAGAACAGCTTCAATGCGCCTTGGTATAGATTCTACAAGTGTCTGGAACTCCATTGGAGGGATGCGACACCATTTTTCAAAAAGTGTTTTGTTGATGGTGGTGGAAAACACTGTCTCAGGCGCCGCTCCAGAATCTCCCATAAGTGTTCAATTGGGTTGAGATCTGGTGACTGAGACACACACATCTTTTAAACCCCCTATTCTCCTTTGAAACCCCTCTTTCAAAGTCACTGAGATCTCTTCTTCTAGCCACGGTAGCCAAAATAATGGTCAACTGGTCATTTTTCCACAAGAATTTCTCGCGACCCCACCCCAAACCTAATCATGATGCAACCTTAAAATCTGTACAGAGTACATTTCTGTACGCTTCATTTTTTGTTAAAAAAACCAAAACAATAAAGAAAATTTGGCGACTCCACTACAGTTCCCGGACCCAGACATGAAATACCATTGCCCTAATCATGATGGGATGTTAATTGCTTAACTCTGAACCCACAGCTGTGTGGAAGCACCTGTTTTCAATATACTTTGTATCCCTCAACTCAAATATTTGCTTTATTTTGGAAGTTACCTTTATGTTTCCATGTTCAAGTGCCTATTTCATAATACTCTCTCATTCCTCCACAAACATGACATGCTAATACCAGTTCTGTCAAATGAGGCATGATATGTCTTTAATGTTATTATTTGTTTCAGTTTAGGTACAGTATGTGTGATAGGGGGTATTTCAAAGAAAGAAAGAACAAAAGAACAAAAGAATGGAATAGATAGAAGGGCATGGCCAGTATGGGTGGCTGTTGATTTGACATACTTTCTGAGGACAATCCGGCTGTAAGTGACTCTGCGTGTGCAACTGTGTGTTCTCAGTACACTCGTTAAAATATCTGTTTACCTTTAGTGTATTTGCATAAATACAAATGCATATACACAAATACAGTGCCTTCAGAAAATATTCACACCCCTTGACTTTTTCCACATTTTGTTGTGTTACAGCCGGAATAATTTTAAATTGATTAAATTGAGATTTTGTGTCACTGATCTACACACAATACCCCGTAAGTGGAATTATAGTTTTAGAAATATTCACATATTTAAAAATAAATAAATAATGAAAAGCTGAAATGTCAGGAGTCAAAAAGTAAACAACACTTCTGTTATGGCAAGCCTAAATAAGTTCAGTAAAAATGTACTTAACAAGTCACATAATAAGTTGCATGAACTCACTGTGTGGAATAACTGTGTTTAACATGATTTTTAAATGACTACCCCATCTCTGTACCCCATACATAAAAGTATCTGTAAGGTCTCAGTCTAGCAGTGCATTTCAAGCACAGATTCAACCACAAAGATCAGGGAGGATTTCCAATGGTTCGCAAAGAAGGGCACCTATTGGTAGATGGGTAAAAAATATATATATATCCCTTTCAGCATATTAATTACATTTTGGATGGTGTATCAATACACCCAGTCACTACAAAGTTACAGGCGCCCTTCTAACTCAGTTGCCGGAGAGGAAGGAAACCTGTCAGGGCTTTCAACATGAGGTCAATGGTAATTTTAAAACAGTTAGAGTTCAATGACTGTGATAGGAGATAACTGAGGCTGGATCAACAACATTGTAGTTACTCCACAATACTAACATAAATTACAGAGTGAAAAGGAGGAAGCCTGTACAGAATACAAATATTCCAAAACATGCATCCTATTTGCAATAAGACACTAAAGTAATACTGCAAAAAAGTGGCAAAAAAATTAACTTTTTGTTCTGAATACAATAGCGTTATAGCCAACACAGCATATCACGGAGTACCACTCTTCATATTTTCAAACATGGTGGTAGCCGCATCATGTTACGTGTATGCTTGTCATCAGCAAGGACTAGGGAGTTTTTTATATATAAAAATAAACGGATTAGAGCTAAGCACAGGCAAAATTCTAGAGTAAAACTTGGTTCAGTCTGCTTTCCAACAGACACTTGGAGACGATTTCACATTTCGGCAGGTAAATTACCTAAAACACAAGGCCTTGTGTTTTGTAACTAGGCATCTCAGGAACATTAAATGTCGTCTCAGTAAGCAACTCCAGTGTAGATTTGGCAGTGTATATTAGCTAGTTTTGACTTAAATCGGCTTGAAAATCTATGGCAAGACTTGACCATGGCTGTCTAGCAATTATCAACAACCAACTTGAAAGGACTTGAAGAATATTTTTAAGAATAATGGGCAAATATTGTACAATCCAGTTATGCAAAGCTCTTGAAGACTTACCCAGAAAGACTGTAATTGCTGCCAAAGGTGATTCTAACATGTATTGACTCGGGATGGAATACTTTATTCAATACTCCGACATTTCCTGTGTCAGGTTCCAGTATCCACTTCAGGTATTCACAGGCCGTAACTATTATTATTCATTCCTAGTGCAACGTTCCAATTCTACACCCTCAGTCATTCCATAGTATAATAATATTATGATAGTACATCATATTATGATCATTCTTGTATTTCAGTATAGACTATTGATCATTTATTAGTCCAAGTCATTGTGAATAGGGAAAGCAGAGAGGGAGTAAGAACAAGGAAATTAACATCAGGCTGGCTGTAACCAGATGGATTGATGGACTGATGATGATGGTGAATGAGAGGGTTAATAGATACTTGTGAATCACTGGTCAGATAAGTGGTTTATTGTGGTGAAACATGCTTAAGATAGAACAGCGTACAAATCAAAAGTGAAACGATGCTTATAAAATATATTTTTTTAATAGTTAATAGTTTATATTTAATAATAGTAGTCATGATGATGTGGATGTCCATGCAGTAGTGTGTTTATCAGTCACGTACAATAGCAATGGGCTTGTGCAAACAATGTGCGAGATGCTAATATTGCTCATGTCAATATCAATTTGTCCTCATTAGTCGGCAGGTCTTCCTTCTCTTCATCTCTGGAAACAAAGCAGCACAACACAGTCAGAACAACTTATCAACACAACGTGCATGGGAAGTGATGAGTGGCTTGTTCCTAGCTAATCATAGTATAGTGTTATTGGAAACGTAGATTGAAGTCTTGTTCCATCATTAGGACAAGGATAAATGAATACAATTGTGATTGGTATGGCAAACAAAAAACATGCTTTCCGGTTGGTCTCACAAGTTGTGTGGTTATAAGAGTAGTCGTCAGTCAGGTAGGTAATTATTGTATGTTCATCATTGTTAACTGGGCTAGCTGAGTTCACTGTTCTTTCTCACCTTGCTGGAGGTGTTGCGATCGAGCATCAGTTGTGGAGGTCTGTCAGAGCTACACATATCCAGCAGCACATCTCCTGTAGAGCTGAACTGACTCAGGTCCTCTGCTCTGTACAGAGAGTTAGGCCTGCAACACAACACACACAACAACTTTCAGGAGGTGGTACAACTAGGATAGTAACACTACATCTAATATCAATATCAGGACACCTTTGCACTATGAAAAGTGAACTATCAATGCACCACGGATGTTAACACGAAACCTTTCCTACAAAAATAAACTTCTAGTAGTTATGCTAGGTTATTATTTATTGGTTGCATTTCATATTCGATGTGTGTATTTTTTGGTATTCTGCCAGGCTCATTTGCAAAAGGCTCTCAGTATAACTAATGTTAGACATTATAATAATACACAGTGATATTTGTTTACCTTCTCAAGTAGAGGTTGGAGATGCAGCCTTTGAAGGTGTCTTTCCCCAGGAACACAGAGTCTGGGTTTGAACTGAAGGGGCTTGAGGTTATCTGTCCTCCCACATCCTCGTCATCTATCCGCAGCTCGATACTGTAGGGCAACACGGGACAGTACTTATTTACACTATATGTGTCAGTGGTTACCAATCTGTATAACTAGTGTGTGCTGTACTGTCACAACAATAATGTCTATGGTAAGTCTCAGTCATCACCAATCCATCATGGAACTGGATAAAGTTCAAATGGTGGGTTTAATAGCTTTCTATCAATCTATGTTGAATGTTTGATGTTCTACCTTTGAGAAGCCACCCTTCTGGTGGCAGTCAGGTAATGCCATTTGCCGTCCTGGTACTGCTTGCTTGATTTCAAAGATTTCCAAGCTGTGTCTTTGAACGTCAGGACCACATAGCCGTTGACCAAGGCAAGTTCGATGGCGCCAACACTCTGTCGGAGAACCGGGTAAGGATAAATATAATTTCAAACAGTCAGGTCACTCACATTTGCTGTATCCTAAAACTAAAAATGTTAAAACAACAGTTGAAGAAAGAAATATGGAGCGAGAGAGGGAGAAAAAAGGGTGGTGTGGTCTACTAACCGACACTGTGTTCTGCAGTAGGAGCCCATTTTTCTCAGAGCTCTTGAATCCCAGTGAGACTGTGACATCACTTGCCAGGCTGAAGCCTTCGAGAGCAGCTGACAGAGAACTCCCCACGTTAAACTCTGATTTACGAGACGCCTGGAACAGAGAGACATTGTCATGCGGTTAATAACAGTGGACTGGAGTCAGTTACAGCATCTTGGTGGCATCAATATACGCAGTAGTGGCACACAGAAATGGCTTCCTGACAGTATAACTAGGTCTCCAGTGAGTAAAGATTATAGTGGTAGAAATAAAAATATAATGCCGTGTTATTGACCATGTTTGAAAAAAGGTCTAGAAAAAGGTGAAGACTTACCAGGAAATCCGTGGGACAGCCCCGGCTGATGCCTACTTTCTCCTCGAAGGTGGGGTACTTGCTGTTGAACTTGATGTTGTTCATGCAGGCCTTCAGTGGCTGGGCGGTGATGTTGTGTCTGTGAGCGAGAACACACAAACACAATGTTATTTAGACTCTGGTGTGATGTAGGGTTAAGGAAACAGTATACTACCAATAAGGCTTTACAACTTACTCAACATCCATGTAACATGGGCAGAGTTTGATCATTCAAATCGTAACGCCAAACATAATAATAATAATGTTCCTAGTAAGCAGGTGAAAGCACTCACCTTTCTCTCAGGGCTGGTGGCACGCCACCGATGTAGTAGTCTGCGAAGTCTCCAGGGGTGTACTGGACATTAGACTTGACCACCTCCTTGCCTGCTACACGGATCTTCATCTCTTGGCTTCCTTGAGACTCGATAATGATCAACACTTCTGCTTGGTCTGAATTCTAAAGAGAAGGGGGGGAAAAAACGGGGAGAATTATTTGAGCAAACCAATGTGAGTTCTACAAATAACTAAATATCATCTATCTAGCGCCAACTGCCTTACCACTGGGAAGACTTTGGTAGCACTTTGTACTGGTTCTCTGAGCACGTTACTATGGATGACAATGTAGCCTCTCTCAAACGTCACACAGTAGTAGTTGACCTGCGAAAAGAGGAAAACAAGCAACGTCAAAAAACACAGTCAGTGGGACAAACTGACGAGAGAAGAGAAACCTAACAGCTACTCAAGTGTCAACGATGGTACATCGTCAACTTTACCTCACCAAATGTTTCAATGTGAGCAGAGTAAGTAGCCTACCTCATTTCCAATGTAGAGGAAAAGCCCATTTTCTGAGCGAGTGGAGATGGTCTGGCCCAGGAGGAGGGTGGACGCCTTGATACCTTGGGTGGACACCTTGGCATAACCAGTCCCCTCAAAGTAGTCAAACACCACTGGTTGGACATACCTGGGCACAGAGGGATTCAATCAGAATAGGGTTAAGGTTGTCGACTGTAAAACTCAAGATTTGGTCAAGACTAACTGGGGAGCTACATTGGGTGGTCGGGAAAACAGAAAATGCAAAAATAGAACTGCAGAATACTTTTGCTGCTCACAGAGCTACGCTGCTAACGCCCAGGTTTCATTCAACCGAATAGGAGCGAATCGCGCTATGTTAAAGTTTAGTGTCCAGTTTAGCAGGCTTGGAGTCAATCTAGCCACTTAACATGTTCACCAGTCAAGCGATAGACAGGGGAGATTGACTGTATAACAAGGACTCTGAGGAATATTGATTATGGGACTGTTATTCTTTTTTGTTCTCTGATCCAGTAGCATGATCTCCAATCAATACCTCATTAGGCTTGGTGGTATCTGGTATTTTATTAGGATCCCCATTAGCTGTTGCAAAAGCAGCAGCTACTCTTTCTGGGGTCCACACAAAACATAATGACATAAAACAGAACATCATTAGACAAGAACAGCACTCCATACATTAATCTACCAATCTCTTTGTTTGATGCTTATACCTCTTGCATGGACTCTCCAGGTTGACCTTGACAGCATTCTTAAAGTTGTATAGACTGATGAATCTGTCATTGAAGGTGGACAGCTCGATGCATCCCTTATAGTTGGGGTAGTTGAGGGAGGCTGGAGGCTGTAGAAACAACATTTTCAGATGTTATACAAGGTTGAAAATGCTTCAATCAGGAATCGTAATGCCACCTCCATTAGTCACTGAAAAAAGGTTATTTTCAGTCAATGTCATATCAAAATGTTGTTATGAAGTCAGGTGCTTACAATGAAGTTGGAGGGGTAGCCCCCGACATAGAAGACAATGTCACTAGGGTCCAGGTTTAGAAGGTTCCTGGTCAGCTCTCCCTGCTTGCTGTTGGTCTGAGGTGGGTCCGGCTGGTTGGATGTGAACAGCTTGGTGAGGTTCACTTCTGCGTCTTGGTAAATTCTGAGATTGTAAGAGGTCAATGTTAGATCAGGGTTACTCACTGCAATCTAATTTCCCAAGACTTTTGATGGCCGAAGGTATGGTTTTACCTGCGCAGGTCCACCTTGTCAAAGAAGGAAGGCTCAGAGGGAGACCTAGTGATGAAGTCTGTCTTGATCTCATACTCTTCTCCATCCAGATTGTACACACAGAACAGCACGTTATTCCTCAGGGCCATGCCGATGAAGTCTTTAGACGACTGTGGGAGAGAGAGGGGAGGACAGTCAGTGCGAGCATTTCCAACCACAAGCAAACTGACAAATGTACGCGTGCCATTATTTCAATAATGAAATATACACATGTATTAGGAGAATGCCGACTGAAGTGCGAGAGCGCTTTTCTGAACCAAAAGAAAACTGTCAAATCTATATCATAAATTTTTTATTTTTCATTAGGAGAATAGGGACTACAAGGTCCAGTCCACTCACGTCTTGGTTGCCGAGGTAGAGTACGAACATGTCACTCGTGTCTGTGATCGTGGTGGCCTGTCTCCGTCTGCGTGCTCCGTCCCCTCGGTTGTTGGTGAGCTCTGGTCTCTGCAGGGACAGGGACAGGGACGTGTATGCCTTCAGGTCTTCTATATCCCTGGGGGGACGCAGCTCCACGTGGCCCTCCCCACTGAACTTCATAGGGACCACAATCTGGAGAGACAGGAGGAGACAAGGAGAGAGGTTGTACAGGGTTACTAAGGGACCAGCAGTGTAAAGAGAAATCAGTGTTCTCCTTTATGGGAATCACAACTGTCCATCAAATTCCCCAAAGGGCTCTGTCAAGACCTAAACCTGAAATCCTTCAAACTGAAATGGGTCTGACTCCATATATTCACGTCTTAATTCTCAACAGCACTCACTGCTGCAGAGACTGTATGGCCAGTGGAAGGGGTAACAGGTTATACACAGTGGGTATATCTGGTGGGGTGTGGACACAGGGTGTGTATAGAGTTATGTGTGTGTGGTGGTGCATTCGTACCCTATTGGCTGCGTCTCTAGCCTGCTCGATGAGCTCCTTGATCCTATTGATGTTATCAGAGACGTTGGTGACGGGGGAGAGCTGAGAGCTGAGCTCCTCCACCTCCGAGATCTTATCCTGCAGAGACGGGATGCTGTTCAACAGATTCTTTACTGTGGATGGGGGGAGGGGGAGAGACATAACAAGAGAGAGAGAGAAAAGTTAGACCTTTTAACCATTTCACACCTGAACAAAACAGGAAAGGAGTGGACAATCATCACAGTACATACAGTACTGTTCATGCATGGTAACACCATTTTAATAAGATAACTCATATTTATTCCATTGAGAGAAATCTCTTTTTACAAGGAAGCCCTCTTTATGGGTGTCTATTCCCTCCAGCCTATGCAGACATAGGTTAGTGGAGTGATTATTCACCTGATTTGTCCACATCGTCCATGATGCTGCCGAGGTTGGAGTCGGAGGGCATGACGTTGAACTTGTCCACTTCCTCTCTGATGGCGTTCAGTCTGTCCATGGTGGTGCTGGCCGTGTCATTGGCAGACGCTGCCTTCCTCTTCGCCTCATCTAGCATGTCTCCTATATCATCTGAGAGACGGAGAGGGGGAAGGAGGGAGGGAAGGAGAGGGGGAAGGAGGGAGGGAGGAGAGGGGGAAGGAGGGAGGGAAGGAGAGGGGGAAGGAGGGAAGGAGGAGAGGGGGAAGGAGGAAAGGGAGGAGAGGGGTAAGGAGAGGGGTAAGGAGGGAAGGAGAGGGGTAAGGAGGGAAGGAGAGGGGTAAGGAGAGGGGTAAGGAGAGGGGGAAGGAGAGGGGTAAGGAGGGAAGGAGGAGAGGGGGAAGGAGGAAGGGAGGAGAGGGGGAAGGAGGGAGGGAGGAAAGGAGAGGGGGAAGGAGGGAAGGAGAAGGGGGGAAGGAATGAAGGAGGAGAGGAGAGAGGAGGGGGAGGGAGGGATTAGCGATGAGGGGATGATGACACTTAAGTCAAAGCACTCTCATAACTCATATTTCGCTCTTCCATTGATCAGTACATTTTCCATAATTTGAGATGATCTATCAGACATCCTCTGGTCCTCCTACTACCCGAACCAATGTACCTCTCTGGATGTTGTTCAGCTCTGCCTGGGCATCCAGCAGGTCCGTCTCCAACGTTTTCTTCTTATTCTCTGCGTCATTCAGGCGCTTCTTCTGGGCTGTGAGGTCATCAGAGGCCTCTGTCGAGTCAAAACAGAGCTTAGTTAAGCCTTAACTATGCCATTACATTTAGGCCACATGTATTTAGTTGGCTCCTTACGCACTCTAAAAACACTATTGCAACTTATAGCAACATACCTTTGAGATCTTTTTCTGCGTCCTTGGCTTCCCTCAGTAGGTCGTTCCCGCTTTCTTTCAGATTCTTAGCTCTCTTTGTCAGGTCCTCTTTCTTCACATCCTAGATTGAAAAATAATGAAGAAAAGAAGAAGAAAAAGGTTTAAGAATATTGCAGAAACAGAAGGTGGACAAAAGACACATCAGCGTAGAGTTATGTGCTGTGGAGTCAACATCTCCCTGGTATGGGTCTAGTGGCTAGACTGTGGACTCACCTTCAGGGCTTTGTCAGCTGCATCTTTGGCCTCCTTGGCTGCCTTCTCTGCAGCGTTGACCGCATCTGTGATGTTCTTGTAGGCCTCAATGGCGTCCATGGCATCACGCACATCAGAGCGGCCACTCGAGTCCCTTACAGCACTGTGACATAGGAAGACGAGAGAGGGGCGGGGGGAGAAGGAAAGAGAGAGGTGGGGGGGGGGGGGGGTAGAGAGAGTGTTAGAGGGGGGTAGAAAGAGACAGAGGAAGGAAGGGAGAGGGGAGAACAGAAGAGAGAGAGTAAAGGTAAACACACGCATCTGGATTTTCAGAAATGTCAATAAACCAAACGGAACAACAAACATGCAGCCTGAGGGGGATCTAGCGGATGGCAGATCTATCTGGCACGACCCACTGAGGATGAAAACCACGCGACATAAACGTCCCTGTTAAAGAACCACAACTACCGCCACTAACATTACTTCAATACTATGTCGTTGATGCTTGGGGAACCTTTTGAGTTGATTCTCTACTGTTATCTTGAATTATGTGCTGCTGAGGAATTATGGCTTCCCATTGAAACTAACATGGGCAATACAGTCTTGAGACCATTTAGCTTAAACTACACAAACCAACAGCAGAAACTGCCTTGTCGTCATAACCCAGGACCCATCCCATCCCTGGTCTACGAGGACATGTCCCCACATCCCAGGTCCCCATGACTCACTCCTGTAGTTCCTTGGCCAGCTTGGCCAGGTTCTCAGCGTGTCTCTCTGCTCGCTCCACAATGTCCTCCTTGGCCGCGGCCTGGGAGATGGCGTTGACCTTCTTGGTGAGGTCAGTCCTGGCACCGTCCAGTTGGGCAGCTAGCTGTTCATACTCCTGGAGAGGAGAAAGACAACAGGGTCACATTCATTAGGCACCAAATGGAAGAAAACATGACTGAAACAGGGAGGGACTACCTGAACTTGTCCAATAACAAATGGTAATGTTTGCTTTCCGTTGCAAACTGTTTGGCTACGTTTTGTTACCGTATGCCCTAATGAAGAGAACAAAAGAACCACTGTAGGCACAGGAAACACAGGCAAGGACATACCATCCTCTTTACCTAAAGTCATGATATTATCAAATACAAGCATTGATTGTTATCTGAGTGGCTGGCAAGTTAGGACTCAACCACTAACATTTGAGAATCTAGAGCAACTGCCGTTTCAGAATCAAGTATTGTCAAAATATGTTGTGTACATTGGCTGTAACATTACACTAGTTAGGATCATATGTGTACCGGAGATGATAGATGCATCACTGACTTAGGTATATTGAATTTGACTATGCACATGAGGTAATATGCAGTTGTAACATGAGATGACATGGATGGTCTGTGTGCTTACAGTCTTGCTGTCATTCAGCATTCTCAGGAGGTCCTCTGTGGCCTTCAGCTGATCTTCTGCCATGGCTATCTGGTCCTGGACCTTCTTCCGCTCCTTCTTCAGGTCCTCCATACGTTTCTGAAGAACAAACATTAATTTGGTTCAGAGCACATTAGGCCTACTGCCATAAGATATCAATTTTTTGGGGAAAAACGATTACCCTAACCATGAAAGAAACCATAGCAACGGACTAAACCACATGGTTACCGCACACAGTAGCTGCCTATACGTGATAGCATTGTACCATCATGTTAAAAGAAAATACTAAATACTGAGAGTTTTATTATTACCAGGATGTCTTTCAGTGCCTCTGAGTTGAGTCCGTTCTGAGAGTTGGCTTTCTTCACCATGTCCCCAGCCTGTTTCAGAGCCTCATCCAGGTCCTTCAGTTTAGCTTCATAGTCCTTCAGAAGACCCTTCACCCTCTTGGCTGCTGCCTCATTCTGATCATACTGCCTGGTCACATTAGCCTTGATGTAGTCCAGCACTGGGAGAATAGAACAGAATCGAACAGAATATAAATTGTCATTCTTGACCGAAAAAATAAAAAAGTCTCACTATTTTATTCGATTGCTGATGGTATCAAACAAAGTAGTCATCGCCATTGTGACATTATGCTTCTTATCTGTATCTTAACTCAACCTAATCCAGTAATGTTCAAGAACATCAGAGTTACCGTACGAGCTTCTAATCTTATGAAAGAAAAGCCTTGAGGGATTTGAAGAGATTTGGTTACACAGCAGACTACTTACGTTTCTGGGCCTCGTCTCTCTCTTTCTCGGCTGCGTCTTTCTGGGGGTTGAAGTTTCTCTTCTCCATCTCCTTCACCATGCGTTCAGCGTCGGATAACATCTTAGCCAGGTTCTCACTGGGCACCACATCGCCGGAACCAGACTCTTTCAGCTGCTGCAGCAGGGCTACACACAACACACACATTCAGGTTGAGATATATCAGGGAGGGAAAGGGAGAGAAAGCAACAGAGGGAGAGAGAGAAAGAGAGAAAGGGTGAGAGAGAGAAAACAGAAAAATAAAAAGGAAAGAGGATCATTTGGCTAGAGAGATAGATATATAGACAGAGGGGGGGCAAAGAGATCAGGCGATCAGAGTTAGAGAACAAGGACTTGGTTGTTTACCCAGGATCTTCTCGAGCAGGTTCTTAGCCTCAGTGTCCAGGTCTTTAGCTCTCAGATGGGTCTTACCCACATCACCCAGCACTTTCTGGGCATTCACAGCCCTGTCATCCGCCTGATGGACAACACAGAAATAGACACAAACATTAGCTCTCCAAAGCCAGCACACACAATCCCACACATGACAGGGAGGGAAAAAAGACACCAAGAAAGAAAGAGTTCCAGTCCAATACCTTTTCTTTGAGAGCGCTGATATCCTCGTTGACACTGAGAGTGTCCTGCTCCAGTTGGCTAACCTTGGGCTTCTGGCTGTTCACACTGGAACTGAACTTGCTCACCAGACTCTGTGGGGGGAACACACAGTCTATTGTTTAATGCTTTATTATCAGATGAGATGGCGAGAGAGAGAGCTACAGTACAATGGGATATGGTTGGTTGTTGACTCCTCAGGCTGTCAGAGAGGTTGACTGAGTGACTCGTTTACTCCTGTTGGTTTGATAAACGCTTACAGCGTATGCTCAAATGGAGCGTATGAGTTGCTGAGATCCCAAACGCGTGGGAGTTCAGCTCTGACATGTGTTGACACACAGCTCTGGGACAAACTGACTGAGATCGCTTATCAGCAGGATTCTGGAATGTTCGAGTACGCACACACCCTTTACCGCTCTGTGTGTGTGTGTGTGAGCATTGATGTACATCTATCCACACGGTATCTGCGTTTAGGTAATTTGCTATGTTTTGAAGTCCTCTCCCATCCTTTCTGTGGCCTGTATAGCCAGAGGGCAGGGTGGTACACTTCACTGCTGTAACAGTACATGTATGCCATTAATATATACAATATAATACCTTGGTCTCTGTGATGGTATTCTCCAGCATCCTGAGTCGGTCCTGAGAGGAGGCGGAGATACTGGCGTTATCCAGCTGAGTCTTAATCCTGCCCAGCTCCTCATCCAGACGCCCCAGATCGTTTAGTAAGGTCTCGGCGCAGTCGTCACACTCTGAGAAGCCCACACAGACAAACGTAATCAACCGCTGATCATGATGAGGTAGGTACTCTCATTGGATCATCACGCTGTCACGACAGAGACACTAACCTTGGCACTGCTCGTCTGTGTTGGTGTCCCCTGGCTCCAACGTATTCTTGCACACTGCAGAAAGAGCAACATTATACATTGTATTTATTTTGACGAAGAAAATGAAACATCTACAGAGTAAAGCTTTACCAATAGACGCAATGCGCCGTCATGTCTCAGTACGGTATCCACACTCACCACCAGTCCTGGAGTCACAGCTGTTTCCGTTGCCGCTACAGTCACAAGGCCTACAGCTTCCTCCGGCTGTCAATGGATCACCGTGGTAACCAGGAGCGCATCGTTCACAACTGACTCCTGCGTAGCCTGGTCGGCAAACACACTGGAACCCTCCAGCAACCTCTCTGCAACCCACCGCAAAACTATAGTGGAATGATGAAGAAACAGGAGTTAGTTTGATACCCTCAGATACTGGGCCAGCCACTGTAAGTGATATACAGTACAAGGGTTTGATTTCACCAAAGGAGCATCTACTATGGTTGACCTTGCCACTGATTGGTTCTTTGGTGACACTGACCTGTTAGCTGGCACACTAAAGGGGCACGGGCACACCCGGCATGATCTCTGGGCAGCGTCTCCATAGTAACCGTCTTTGCAGTGCTCACACCTGTCCCCGGCTGTGTTGTATTGGCAGTTCTGTCCAGAGGAAGAGTAGTAAACATGCGTTAGACTACATCATGTGAGTACCAAAAGAACAGTATTTGAATGGTGGGGTCATCAAATACTAGTCCTTCATAATGGACATGTTCCTATCTGTTCAGTTTGCACAGTGAACAACAGCACAAGGTACAGTAAATCAGTGTATTGTTCATACGAGTAAATAGCCAAGTCACAAAGAAAACCTATAGCCTCACTAAGTTGTTGAAAAGTCCATAACAAATACCACAGTGAGTCTAAACACACTTTGTCCTTCTGTAGACATAGTCACACTGACATACTCCAGCCCAGAGTAGATCCAACGACAGGCTACATTATGTCCCTTTTTATCTCAAAGGAGGGTGGTTGTCATCCCTCTCTACCATAAACGACTAACATTTCTGTCCTAATTCATCCCAAAGAGGGATTTTGATGGTACAGAGAGAGTGCGTGTTCAGCCTGTACTCCTTAGGCCTAGATAGAGGCACAGGCCTGGTCTTGAGTGGCTTGCGTAAGATGAGAGGAGACAAGAGCGGGAGGGAGAGAGAGATGAGAGAGAGAGAGAGGATGTGAGAGAGGGAGAAAGGAGAATATAGAGTGCTTTTAAAGATCTAGAGTTTCACTGGGAGACAGCTAATGTAGACCCATATCACAATCATATATAATCACCATCATCCAATAGTTTAATGTGGTTAGCCGTCCATGGTACAGAACATTATGTGGGCATCAAGGCGGAGTGGGAAGCCCACCCCATGCCCTGTGGCGTGGGGTGTGAGGTCTAGACTATGACTGCTGGGCTGTGGCTCACCCTGATGGAGTCACATAGGCTGACATAGTAGGTGTTGCTCAAGTGGTTATCACTGAATTCCTTAAGGGCTTCTTTAAGCTCACAGGTTTTGAATGATTGTAATTCAGAAGCACTGTGTGTGTTCGTGGTACGTGGTATGTACAGGACACACATACTTGCGGGTTCCCTGGCGATCATGCGACAACAATAAGAAATAATAGAAGACAATAATACAAATATAAAGTGTGTGTTCTTACCAGGCACCTCCCTGTCCTGTCGTCACACTCGTTGGCGAGGCCGTTACAGAAGCAGGGCACACAGCGACCCAGGTAGGGCCCACTGCCGTCCCTATAGTAACCACGAGCACATTTCTGGAACAGAGAAACACACAGACATTAATACAGATACATCAAAATACATAGATACAACAATATCATACAGAAAAACAGAATTTTGAAAGTGATTCCTATCTCAATGGGACCCTCCTGGATGAATACGAATTCTATCACAAACAGAACAGAATCCTAAAACACACATTTCAAAACGGCACACTTAGTTCCCACACAGAAGAACACTTCACCATTCAAAGTGGCAGTGTTTGAGGAGATACAGGCAATCAGAGTTTACGTCGTGTCACCAGCACCACGCTGAGCACAAGACGAGTGTGTATTCATCCTTAACGCACCGCCGCCACTCAAAAGTCAAACACACCCTTCGCTCTATAGGATAACGGTCTGGAAGTCAACTGATATCCTACAAGTCTACCTCGTACACGGAGCAGCCAAGCATACATTACAGTAAGTCTATTTGTAACCCAACAGAAATCCATCGTTTTACCTGGATCTGAGAGCTGGCATCTTGGTCGTCAAAAGACGGGTACTGAACAGTCTGTCCTCGGTCATTCACAGAAGAATACTGGACTCTCTGTGTACCCTGGTCATTCACAGAGGGGTAATGTACCCTCTGTCCGCCCTGGTCATTCACAGAGGGGTAATGTACTCTCTGTTCGCCCTGGTCATGTAGGGAAGGATAATGTATCCTCTGTGCCTCTCGGTCATGCTGTCTGGGATAGCGGTTCCTCTCTTCCCTGTTAATGGGTCTGTGTCCTGCGCTGCATAGTCCCAGTAAGATTCCCCACAGCAGGGTCTGAAATAGCATGCCTGTCCCTCTGCCTCTCCAGGGGCTGTGTACACGCGTGTCTGACATTGCTCACGTTTCGTCTGAAATAACTCCCTGCTCTCCCCTGCCTCTGCCTCTTAAACACACACACACACTCCCACACGTAGAGGACACACCCCTTCACTCACCTACAGTACCTTAGTCAGCAGCCAGTCAGAGCAGTGTAGCAACACCCACACGCTGACCAACGTGCGCGTTAGGGTTGGGCGTTCTCCAGATGTTCATACCGTCATACCGTTTCTGTACCATACCGGGGTATACGGTATTACCGGAAGCGCACAAAACAATTTAGGCAACAGGGATCTTGATCCAGGAGGGGATGAATATGTCTAGTCTGCGTAACAGTGTTTTTAACTAACATGCCACAGAGACTGTCCTTTCAGGAATCTCAATGTTCAATATGTAGCTGGATTGATGGCGGAGTTGCTCATTGGTTGTTGGAAAAACATCAATATTTCCATGACAACATGTAGAGCCTCGAAAATAGGTTCATTTAAAAAAAAATACTTTATTGAAAATCAAAACGTCCAAACACATTCGTTACTATTTCCACTTCCGAAAATACAATGTCACTTACACACAAAGGGTCGACAGGAAAATCGTCAGAATGTACATAAGCCTCCTTATCCACATATAAAAAGGTTGCTAGGGTGGGGCTCCACCTGGGAGCCTGAGTGAGTTTGTGTTGAAGTGTGTCTATAGATGTGTTCACAGGGTATATGTGTGAGCATGCCAGTGTGACTGTGGTTCTGTGAATAATAGTTGGAAATCTCCAGACAGTGCAGAAGCAGCAGTCACACCTGAATCATGCAGTCCAAACACGAAGCAGTGGAGACAGTTGGGCGTGGTAGTTAGTTGGATCTGTGTATGTACTATTTGGTGTCGGGTGGTGAGTAACAACGTCCCAGGTTGCCAGATGCCACGCCCGGCTATGTGTCAGGGCGCCTCTCCTTTTTCTAGCGCCGCAGGGTACATATTATCCATTTCCTCTGAACACACCTGACTAGAGGATGTTGACGTCTCCCACACACACAGGTAGATCATACTCTCGCTATGGTAACAGGGCTTCGAGCACAATCGCAAAATGGGGAAAACAACTCAATCAACCCACATGAAAAAATACTATAGTATACTATGGTATAAATACTGTAGTATTCACTGTAGTGTTTTTGCAGACTAAACTACAGTATACTGTAGTATTTACAGTTAACTATAGTATACTGTAGTAAAAGAACTAGTATATAAACAAAAAATGATGTAGTGTTTTTGCGGACTGTAATATACTGTAGTATTTACTGTACTGTTTTTGCTGACTCTAGTATACTGTAGTATTTAATGTAGTGTTTTTGAAGACATTGCTGTAGTATTTACTGTTTTATTACTTTTGACCCCCCCCAAAAATCACATTTTCCATAACCTGTAAGTAGGTGGGACTGGGGTCTGAACGGATAGTTGTATAACCTGTAGGGAACACAATATATGGTCTATATTTGTCATGTAGGTATCTCACTTATGGGTGGCACAATTTGGGATATGGTGGATACTGTTAAAAAAGTGTATTTTAGCGGACGGTAGTGTTTTTGCTATAGTATTAATATAGTATTACTGTAGTATTTACTATAGTATTCTACAGTATACGATACTAAGCATTACACATGATCGAGGGATACTAAAGTGTGTAGCATAGTATTATACAGTATACTACACAATTATATAGAAAGTTAAATGAAAATCTACGACAAAGTCATCAGGGCCTTAGGGTCTCACTTTGTTAATAAGCTATTGCCAGTGAAACAAAATCGAAGCTTCCTTGGCATGTCAAACTCCCATCCCTAAGGGTTGCACACGGGCAATTCCACGGTAACAAAGTGATGCTGAAACCATGATCGCAATGTTAAACAAACCATACATCTCTATGCACAATGACGACTTAAGACT
This sequence comes from Salvelinus alpinus, assembly GCF_045679555.1. Lineage (NCBI taxonomy): Eukaryota > Metazoa > Chordata > Actinopteri > Salmoniformes > Salmonidae > Salvelinus > Salvelinus alpinus. Next base: position 29,511,910 of record NC_092115.1, on the reverse strand, counting down.
GCAATATGTAACTATTTGGGAGACCCGACCAAATTCACGTAGAAATGTGAGTTATAGATCTGTCATTCTTATTGACAGCAAGCCTAAGCGCTATTTCTACGCTTCCCATTCTTACTTTTGGTTTTTGTGTCTTTTACTTTCAGCTTCAAACAGCTGAAAATACAATATTTTTGGTTATGGAAAATATATTTCACAGCGGTTTAGATGGTATAATGATTCGGTAACACTTTACTTGCTTTTTTGTTGTTGTCACAAATTGAAATTAAGCAAACTATTACAATTTTAGCAACCAGAAAAGTGTGATTTCTGCATAGTGCATCTTTAATTTTTTTTTATCTCTGCACCTTTTACAAAAACACATTTCAGTTCAGTAACAGAATGACGATTTGTGTGGTTTGTGCCGTCATTCTGTAAATAATCGGAGTCTCAGCATCACTCTGTTACCGTGGAATTGTCCACACTGAAAATGCATACATTTACAGTCGAGTGATGTACAGAGTTCCATTTAATACGTGGATTCTGAGGGGAAAATGCTTCCATCCAACTTTTCCTAATTGGAGTAGGAGACCCACCCGCGTACTAAACAACCTTAGGGAAGAATTTGGTTCTAACGTTCTAAATGTCGTACTGTATGTTTTTTTTAATTGTATTTGATTTGAACTGCTGTTACTATGACACAACGGAGCGGTTTACAGCAGTGGTATAATCTTTAATATTATGTCTGCGTGATTGTGCATCTTATCCCTCTCCCTCGGGCTACTGGGCTTGGCTGATGAAACACAAACACTTTATTCCAGGACATTCCACAAAGGCTTGTTTAAACCGTTGGCTCTTCAATGGGCTGATGGATTTTTCCTCTGCCTGCCAGTGACCTCACTCACCCCAGGCTGGGCGTGGCACCATTGTTAGGGCGTGTCACGACAAAAACCCCACAGCGGGGAGGGGAGTTCTCGCTCTTCTCTTCTCCAAAATGACTAGATCGGTCGGTCGACACCTCTCCCTCTCATCCCCTCCTGTCTTCTTTCTCTCTCTTACTTTCTCCTAATCCTTTTCTCCCTCCATCTTGCCCCCTCTCTTTCCCAATCCCAAACCGACCCCTAGGACATAGCCCCAAGCCCTTACACACTTGATGTGCATCTGAGAGCTAAAAGTCCCCCTATCCTTGGACTCATTACCATCTCCAAAATAACAAAAACACCAAGGCACCTCTGGAGTACTTTCTTAAAGTAACTGCCCAGTGAAAATCTCACTTTTAAAAGTTCATATTCTGTTAACTCATGTCCAAACAATGTTGTCCAGCACTTGTTGGACAACATTGGAGAAAAAAACACTTCAAAAACCACACCTGAAACATACCGTTGAAAACATTATTGCTATTTCCTCAAAGAACATGATGTCATCTCCCTGAGGATGATGCGCTGGCCAATCAGCGATCTACTTGCCTGCAATATTTTTAATGACCGTATATGCCCACACCATTCTGTTGTTGAGGTAAGCCCACACCATTCGGTTGTTGAGGTAAGCCCACACCATTCTGTTGTTGAGGTAAGCCCACACCATTCTGTTGTTGAGGTAAGCCCACACCATTCTGTTGTTGAGGTAAGCCCACACCATTCTGTTGTTGAGGTAAGCCCACACCATTCGGTTGTTGAGGTAAGCCCACACCATTCGGTTGTTGAGGTAAGCCCACACCATTCGGTTGTTGAGGTAAGCCCACACCATTCGGTTGTTGAGGTAAGCCCACACCATTCGCTTGTTGAGGTAAGCCCACACCATTCGCTTGTTGAGGTAAGCCCACACCATTCCAACACAGAAAAGCTTATTTTTGTCATAGCTAATTAAACATTTTGGGAAGGAAAACTATGTCAATCATATTGTACACGGGATGTACAAAACATTAAGAACAACTTCCTAATATTGAGTTGCGCACCCCCCATTCAAAGGCACTTCAATATTTTGTCTTGCACATGGTACACATACACAATACATGTCTCAATTGCCTCAAGGTTAAAAATCCTTATTTAACCTGTCTCCTCCCCTTCATCTACACTGATTGAAGTGACTTTATCAAGTGACATCAATAAGGGATCATAGCTTTCACCTGGATTCACCTGGTCAGTCTATGTCATGGAAAGAGCATGTGTTCTTAATGTTTTGTATACTCAGTGTAAGTAATTCTAGGTCATATTTCGTAGAAATCTGGAAACTCTGGGCAGTTACTTTAAAAGTATTATATATGATCCCTGTAGATCTCCATGAAGCACCTAGGGGACTAAGAGTGAATGAGATCTGTCTCACCTGGCAGGAGTCTCCTCTGTAGAGAGGGGAACAGGCACACTCCTCCACGGTGCTGGCAGGGCCCCCGGCCCCTGTGTCTGTGGCCTCCTCCAGGCCCACCTCCCCCAGGCTGAGTCTCTGGCTCTGGGTGAAGTAGAGGGCCCGCACCCTCAGACCAACCAGACCTGCCAGGACTTCCATCAGATCCTCTCTGGACACAGGACGGTTGGTGCCGAAGTGACGCCAATTCCCCTAAACAGAACAGACAGGGGTTAGTGAGGGATTGGAAATGTTGAGGACTGATCAAATGTTATTATATGTGTTCACAACAGATGGAATAAGGACTCAGCTTCACCACTTTTTAGGTTTTACCTCTACTAGCTGGACTCTGCCCTGGTGGAGTCTGTCAGGATTAGGGGTATGTGGGGACATGTGGACCAGGGTCATCTCCTGGCCCTGAGAAATTCACAGGCAAATAACACTGGGTTACTCAAAACAGGAAGTCATCATGACTCATATACAGTACCAGTCAAAGGTTTGGACACACCTACTCATTCAAGGGTTTTTCTCTATTTTTACTATTTTCTACATTGTGCAATAATAGTTAAGACATCAAAACTATGAAATAACACATGTAGTAACCAAAAAAAGGTGTTAAATCAAAATATATTTTATATTTGAGATCCTTCAAATAGCCACCCTTTATGACAGCTTTGCACACTCTTGGCATTCTCTCAACCAACTTCAAGAGGAATGCTTTTCCAACAGTCTTGAAGGAGTTCCCACGTATGCTGAGCACTAGTTGGCTGCTTTTCCTTCACTCTGCGGTCCAACTCATCCCAAACCATCTCAATTGGGTTGAGGTCGGGTGATTGTGGAGGTCAGGTCATCTGATGCAGCACTCCATCACTTTCCTTCTTGGTCAAATAGCCCTTACACAGCCTGGAGGTGTGTTGGGTAATTGTCCTGTTAAAAAACAAATGATAGTCCCACTAAGCGCAAACCAGATGGGATGGTGTATCACTGCAGAATGCTGTGGTAGCCATGCCGGTTAAGTGGACCTTGAATTCTAAATAAATTACAGACAGTGTCACCAGCAAAGCACTCCCACACCATCACACATTCTCCTCCATGCTTCACGGTGGGAACCACACATGCAGAGATCATACGTTCACCTACTCTGCGTCTCACAAAGACACAGCGGTTGGAACCAAAAATCTCAAATTTGGACTCAGACAAAAGGACAGATTTCCACCGGTCTATTATCCATTGCTGATGTTTCTTGGCCCAAGCAAGTCTCATCTTCTTATTGGTGTCCTTTGGTTGTGGTTTCTTTGCAGCAATTCAACCATGGAGGCCTGATTCACGCAGTCTCTTCTGAACAGTTGATGTTGAGATGTGTCTATTACTTGAACTCTGAGGTGCAATCTGAGGTGCAGTTAATTGCCGATTTCTGAGGTTGGTAACTCTAATGAACTTATCCTCTGCAGCAGAGGTAACTCTGGGTCTTCCATTCCTGTGGTGGTCCTCATGAGAGCCAGTTTCATCATAGCACTTGATGGTTTTTGCAACTGCACTTGAAGAAACATTCAAAGTTCTTGAAATTTTCCGGATTGACTGACCTTCATGTCTTAAAGTAATGATGGACTGTTATTTCTCTTTGCTTATTTGAGCTGTTCTTGCCATAAAATGGACTTGGTCTTTTATCAAATACGGTGTGCAAATCTGTCATCAAGGCAAAGGGTGGCTACTTTGAAGAATCTCAAATATATTTTGATTTGTTTAACACTTTTTTGGTTAATACATGATTCCATATGTCTACACTATTATTGTACAATGTAGAAAATTGTCAAAATAAAGAAAAACCCTTGAATGAATAGGTGTGTCTAAACCTTTGACTGGTACTGTGTATATATATATGACTTATACACCAATTAGAGAGATGTCATAATCAGCAGTAAGTGACGATACAATGTGTCATAATGTACGTACACTAAGCAGAACATCAGGTCTGCGGTCCATCAGCGACATCCCCTCACTGGGAATCCCAAAGGATTTAGCCTGGTAGGTGAGGTAGCCCCCATAGGATGACACCTGAGACAGGAGTGGAATACTATCAGCAGGGTTGGGTAGGATACTTTCTAAATATAATCCGTTACAGTTACTAGTTATCTGTCCAAAATTGTAATCAGTAACGTCATTTTTGGATTACCCCAACCCAGTGACGTAATCTGATTACTTTTGGATTACTTTCCCCTTAAGAGACATTAGAAGAAGACAAAAAGGATCCATCAAACGCATTTGGTGTGTCATCAAAGTGGTCTCTGACTTGTGGTCAGACTAGCTCAGGTGGAACAATGCTGAATTGAATGTCAGTGAGAAAACAGAAAGGTGTCAATGTATTTTTTCACAAACATCATTTCTGAATTTAAAGGTAATTCAAGAACTAATCATCTAGTTTTTCCAAAATATCTGTAATCTGATTACATTGACAGTTTTCTGTAATCAGATTACATGTAATCAGTTATTCCCCAACCCTGACTATCAGTCAGAGTCAATAGGACTGGTACAGGACCCAGTGTCGAACTGTTAAAGCACTGGTATTTAGGATCAATGGCAGCTGCTTGAAGCCCTGCCTTCTGTTCTTGTCACTGAATCCACAGCTAAATAACAACTGATCAAATGTTAAAAATGCTCAAGTCTGATATAAAAAGAACTTCCAAATATTACGGAAACATGTCCTCTTTTTTTAAACTGAGCTATTCTATTCCAACAGTACATGTCCTCTCAAGTTCCACTCTCTACTCACCCGGTCTACCAGGTAGGATGGTGGCGCCACCCAGTGGAGGAGCTGGGTAGTGCCAGGCAACTCCTGTACGTCTGCTACCACAGTGTTACTGGACGGGTTGAGGACTGATGCCACCTCCTCCTGGTCAGCCCTCTCCAGACACCAGCCACGCATGTCCATAAACTAGTGGAGGCGAAGGCAAAGAGGATTGTACTATATATTATCGGCCTATGGTTTGGTAAAATGCCATTATGTACATAGGAATAATGCTGTGTGCAATGGAGTTATGTTCTGCAGGTGTGGCAATGCTGTGGGTATATCCACTCCATGGAATGTGGGTTGTTTCAACACTGATCATTTAGCTAGATAAGGGTTTGATCATGTGTCTGAACAGGTACAGTGTAATTACAACTTATTTCACATTTCTATGGCACGGAAAGAATATGTCAATGAAAATGCCAATAAAACTTCAGAAACACACACACACACACGCAAGCACATACGCATGCACGAATGCACACGCACACACCTTCCCCCTGCGTTTGCCAGAGCTCTGGCACTGGTCGGTGGCTCCAAAGCAGAAGCAGCTGACGCAGCCTCTGGGGTGGGAGGGGTCAAAGTGGAAGGACCCGTCTCTACAGGCATCACAGCGGGCACCCTGCACGTTCCTCTACAACAACAGGACATACGGCTGCTTACTGTTTACTCCAGATTTCACAGGTCACAACCTTTTCCTGGTCACTGACCCTGCTAATAACCAGTCACATTGTTTCCCAATAGAGAGAAGCCCTCAGAGATGTTCGTTTTTTTTTTACAGATGAGACTATTTGAGGCTAAATTAGGTGATCGACCCTGAATAAGTCTGGTCGACATGTTAAAGACGTAGATTTAACACACTATTTTAGAATGTACACTTCATTTAGACGATCCAAATATTATGATTTATTGTTTAAAAGCATACAGCATTATAAGGTCACCTTGCAGAGGCACTGTCCTGTGTCAGGGTGACATATATCAGGTGTGACCCCTCCCTGGTTACAGTTACATGGGACACAGTCTGGGAACCTGTAGAACCCTGCAGCACACCGGTCACACTGCCGCCCACCGATCCTGGGCTTACACCTTCACACACACAGAACATATACATACAATTAACATGATTGTACTTGGAAATCTCATCCACAGCATGTTCAAATATTCAGCTACTGGCCATGAGATGAAAGGTGCTAAAAAATACAGACCTAAAACGTATTATCTCATTCAAAACTCCACAACCTTTACCTTATGTGGTGTTTCCTATATAAAATAAAGACTATAGTGTTTACCATGGATCATCAACTAGATTCAGCCAAGGGATGATTTTTTCCTTGAGTGGGTGGTCTGGGGGCCGGAACGTAATAACAAATAGACTGCAAATTGACCGCAAGAAGCCCAAACAGATATAATATTCCACAAAAACATAATAATTTCAAATCTTGCTTATATTTGTATGCGATGACTTGTCTCCCTATTATGAGTGGGAATACTTGGGAACAGATTCCAAAATCAGCTGATTTCCTGGTGTTGAAGTGATAAAGTGATAATGTTTCATTAAAAACTTTTTTTTAAATTAATTCCACAAGATATAGTCCCGACACAAATCTAGGGTTTCTAGAGAAGTGACCTAGTCGTTCAGTCTTTTAGTTCTGTATCTATGGACGCGACACAGTCCATTGTTCTAAATGTTCCACTGCCATACTGACGGGCAACATTCTTATCCCTTGCTTACTAGCTAGCCAACTACGGCTAACTTACAGTCACGTCAAAAAGTACAGCCAGAATAACAGCAAAGTAACTGCATTTGCATTTGTTTAAGATGTTTTCTAGTGACATTTATTTGCATACATCCATAACGATGAGCTAATGAGGTGCGATTTTGCCTGGCATAGAAAATGTCCTGATGCTCACTCATCAGGACACTGTTGTTCAGAGGAGCTAGCCAACAACACAGCTACAGTAACACAATCACCTCAAATTGGAGCTGGAAAGACTGCAAATTAGCTGCGTTTCATTTGACCTTTTTTTGTATATGATGCTGATTCATGATTTTGACTGGCTGAGAAACGCTGCCTGTCTGTTTGTCTGTCTCATCCCGACTCGTTCATTACTATGGGACAGCAGGAGATCGAATTTGAATATTAAAACAATGTTTAAATTGTCGGATAGACAGACAGCAAGGTTTATACAAATCTCCGCTGTTGAAAACGAAATGTTAGTCTAAAAGAAATGTGAGAATATGTCTAGATGCTTTTTATAGTGGAGATCAAGTGTATAACTTCTCTGCCTCTGCTGATGAGATGGTGGATTCTGCAGTCAGATGGAACAGAGGAAATAAGCATTTTATGGTCATAGATTTAGCCGGTGGTAATTTGTGGAATAAACACCGGCTGGAATGCGGTTTTAACCAATCAGCATTCAGGATTAGTCCCACCTGTTGTATAAACTGTATTATAAACTGGGTGGATCGAGCCCTGAATGCTGATTGGTATACCACGGGTATGACAAACATTTATTTTTACTGCTCTAATTACGTTGGTAACCGGTTTATAATAGCAATAAGGCACCTTGGGGGTTTGTGGTATATGGCCAACATACCACAGCTAAGGGCTGTGTCCTGGCACGAGTGTAAGAACAGCCCTTACCCGTGGTATATTGGCCATATACCACACCCCCTCGGGCCTTATTGCTTAAGTATTTACTGTGGTGTTAATTTTCTTATTATCTTTGACATAGTTTTCTCCTTTAGGAAACCTACAGCAAATTGTCCATAACCTGTAGGTAGGTAGGACTGGGTTCTGAACAGACAGTTCAGAACTTCTGCTCTTTTCTATAACCATAGGGAACACAATATATGGTCTAAACTTGTTTCTCACTTACGGGTGGCACAAATTGGGATATGGAGGGGAATGGACAGGATATATGCTAATTAAATATTGCAGTATTTACTATAGTATTCTACAGTATACTACACCATTCTATACTAAGTACTAGACATGATCGAGGGATACTACAGTGTGTAGTATAGTATTATACAGTATATTACAGTTTACTACAGAATTCTATAGTAAGTACTGTAGTATTCTATAGTAAACTGTAGTATTTTTTTTATGTGGATTTAGTCTCTACACAGAGCTCTACTCACGTGCACTGTCCCGTGTCACGGTCACATTCTCTCCCTGCGTTGGGCCTGACTCCGTTGGGGGAGCAGTCACAGCCCTCACAGCCCACTAGAGGGTGGTAGCTGAACGTCTGGCTCTCACACACGTCACAGACTGGCTTCACTGTCTGGGGCGGGCAGATACACTGACCTGTGACCTCGTGGCACAGCCGCTGGCCACACTCACACGCTAGGGGGGGATAAAGACAGGTTAGGGTTATAAACTATGTGTGTGAGACATTTTAGTATCTTAAATCTACTTACGTCTGCAGTAGGGGAAGCCGTAGTATCCTGTGGCACATCGTGTACACTGCCGACCGATCACATGGGGCCTACAGGGACACTGGCCCCCTACAGGGTTACAGGTGGGCCCAGTAGCCCCTGATTTGTCACAGTAGCAGGGCAGGGCCCCGTCACTATAGGCTGCTACCAGGGAGCGGGCCGAGTCTCTGCAGAACTGGGAGGACGTTCTGGGGCTGTTGGAACAGGAAGAGAACATTCGGGGTCAGGGGTCAATCAAATAAAGTAGTTATGAAATTCTCTGAGTATTGATCGTGTTTACATCCACACATTAAAAACAACTACTCCCTTAATAAAGTATTATAATAATCCACTCCCCCCGTTAATTTCACCACACACGAAGTCAAAATTTAAGTCTCAAATAAACATGATATGATCCTGCAATTACAATCATACTGAATGATCTAATCTTCATATCACTCAGCAAAGCTGTTGATTCCATTCCATTCCACAGGGCACATGGTTTTGCTTGGTCAAGGTCTTGAGAAACCCACTGGCACACGATCACTGAACTGAATACTCACTCTATAGAAAAGCTTGGTCCTCCACACTGCCTGGTGAAATCAGATGACTTATCAAACGGTTTCTCTTTCAGGAGATCAGGGGTGTAGCTATCGTCAGGAACCACCAAGATGTAATCCTGAAGAAGCGGTACAAAACAAACCTTCAAAACCAAACGATAATGTTGTAGGCTTATCTCTCTCAGAAACGCCCACTTTGAGACTTATCATAGCGTAAGAAACGGTTTTACCTGACAGACTTAACAATGATAACATTTCTAAAAACACACAAAACACAGGGTATTTCAGCGATACTGAACTGTATTGTGGTTGGTCTTATCTGCAGTGGGAGACTACGTGGGGTACAGGGTTGAGGTCAATTCCATTTCAATTCCAGTCAATTCAGGAAGTACACTGACTAAATTATGAACATCTGGAATTGGAATTTGGTTTACTTTCTGAACAGACTGAAATTTAAATGGGATTGTCCCCAACCCAGGTGGGGTATGTTAATTATGATATTATAATTATGCTATAATAAACAGCCTACAGCTAATACAAACTTAGCTGTATGCTTCACTGGCTTACTGGGTTTGAGAGCTTAGCTCTAATTGGACGGAGTGGGGGTTACCAGGTAGAATACAGGCCGCCGGTTGTTTAGTAGTTGTTTGGGACATGATCAAACACGGGGGCAAGAGAGCAGTACCGTGCAAACCTGGTAAGTCTAATACAGCATATCCTAGACTCCTAAATCCTCCGGAATCCTCCTGAACTACACTACAGGCATAAATAGGACTAGAGTGAAGGTTTTCCTGAATCCAGGAAGGTGTTCTCCTCCTTCAACTGTAAGTAGGCTAATTAATAAAGTAATAGTGACTGACATGAAAAAACTGACCAGAGTGAGGGTCTTCCCGGGTGGAACCTTGAGAGAGATGGCCATGTCTTGCTGGGGAAGGTCCAGAGCGATGCGCCTCTCAGCGATGACCACCTCCCTGCAGCAGGAGACCCCCGGGCAGAAAGAGGCATTCACAGAGCCTGAGGTAGAGAGAAGAAGGTGGGGGTGCAGCAGGGGGTAAGGAGGCATAGTCGTAGAGGAGGAAGGGGGGATTGGGCGGAGGACCAGTGTTTGGGAAGATAGAGGGGAGGAGAGAGCAAGTAGGAGAAGGAGGAGAGGAGAAAGCGTGATGAGAGGAGAGGGGGTGTATTAGGTGGATGGAGCAGCAGTAGGGAGGAGTAAAAAGAGGGAAGCGGGTATAGAGAGGGGAGGAGAGGGGAGGAAAGAGGAGGATAGAGGAGCAGGGAGGAGAGAGAGGGAAGGAGAGAGGAGAAGAGGAGGGGGAGGTGAGAGGAGAGGAGAGAGAGGGGAGGAGGGCGAGGTGAGAGAGGGGAGGAGAGAGGAGGAGGGGGAGGTGAGAGGGGAGGAGAGAGGAGGAGGGCGAGGGGGGAGAGGGGAGGAGAGAGGAGGAGGGGGAGGTGAGAGGGGAGGAGAGAGGAGGAGGGGGAGGTGAGAGGGGAGGAGAGAGGAGGAGGGCGAGGTGAGAGGAGGGGGAGGTGAGAGAGGGGAGGAGAGAGGAGGAGGTGAGAGGGGAGGAGAGAGGAGGAGGGGGAGGTGAGAGAGGGGAGGAGAGAGGAGGAGGGCGAGGTGAGAGAGGGGAGGAGAGAGGAGGAGGGGGAGGTGAGAGGGGAGGAGAGAGGAGGAGGGCGAGGTGAGAGAGGGGAGGAGAGAGGAGGAGGGGGAGGTGAGAGGAGGGGGAGGAGAGGAGGAGGGGGAGGTGAGAGAGGGGAGGAGAGAGAGGTGAGAGAGGGGAGGAGAGAGGAGGAGGGGGAGGTGAGAGAGGGGAGGAGAGAGGAGAGTGGAAAGAGAGGCAGGGAGGGAGGGAGGGAGGAGTGATCCCCTCTTAAAAGGGAATCCCCCGAGCACCAGAGACCACTAGAACCCGCAAAACACACAACAGCCTCTCCCAGACAATACTACCGTAGAATAGGGGACTAGCTACTACTGTATGTTCATGACCATTGATAATCACATTCCTTCTTTGAGTAGACTTCTATTTCATTCATCTAGAATGATCAATAAGGTCCTGGCTCATATACACTCTCTATCCAACCATATCAATCTGGATCAACGGCTTCATACACCTACATTTCGCACCAAACTCACCGGCCCACGTGTGTCCGGCATCCACCCGTACCTCCACAGGGAAGGTGGTGTGTTCAGGTTGACAGTAGTGGACCACAAACACATACCTGCCAGGAACTGGCACCCTGCCACTGAAACGGATCTCTGTCTGGAGGAGTAGAGGAACAGAGAAAGAACACAACATGTGGAGAAACGTGTAAACACCACAGAAATAAGATCAAATTCGATTTTGTTGTCCGTTTCCACAGAAATGTGCTTCGTACCACTTAAAAACCGTCTCATTAACTATATACTGTAACTCTATAGGGATGTTACTGCCATTAATGTTAGTGAAGCTGTGGGCTTCATATCTCAAGCCCCACATGCTTTCCAGTGCACGGTCCCACTCCAAGCAGTAGCATTATACAGGCCCAGCTCCGTACCTGGGGAGATTTGAGTAGTACCCCTTCACTCTGGGCTCCAGGGAAAGGGAAGCCCCCAGCCCCTGACTGTCGTCTTCGTCTCCACTCTTCACTCTCCCTCTGCTGGGGGACGACATGTGGGGAGGAGTGGCGCGCGTCCCGAGCTGCGTCCAGAACCAGAGCTGTGGAGGGCCTGTCGTACTGGCTGGGAACACAGTACTGACTGGAGGGAAGAAAGAAAGGGGGAACAGAACACAGGAGGTGAAGGTTTGTGCGTCTGAAATGGCACCCTATTCCCTACATATAGTGCACTACATTTGACCAGGGTCCATTTCAGAAGCAGCTTCTGAAGTGTTTGCTAAGCACCATTGGGATACAAATGTGACTGGTTATTAGCAGGGGCAGTGACCACATAGAGGTTGTGACCTGTGAAATCTGGAGTAAACAGCTTTCATATGTAGACATCCTATAACTATCACATTCTCTCTCATCAATGTATAGAAGCCCCTAAATTACACACACACACACACACACACACACACACACACACACACACACACATCTTGAGTGGAGCAAACCTTAATCCCCTATGCCCGCAGACTTGATCTTAACCCCCTTAACTCTCTCTCTATCGTTCTCCATCCTCTCTCACTGACCAACAAAGACTAATTTCGCGATCTCAAAAAAACGTCCCTTTGAGTCAAAACCTCACTCTTTCTTTTCTCAGTTTTAAGTCCTTATCAATCCTCTTATCACCAATTCAATTTCAAGCTATGTGTTTTCTCAGGCCTGATGTGGGGCTGATCTTTTCATGCTTTCCCTCCTTATTTTGCTTTGTGGAAACAGCAGAACAACATGAAAGGACAGGCCTTTTGTAATGTGCCTGAACCATCAGCATCAAACAACAAGTGTCTTGACCAGGGTCTTCCCCCTCACTTTCACTGTTTATTTCCCCTGAGATATCACCTTGATTATTACCTTCAACAATAGTGGTGCCAGGCAGGCAGTCAGTTTACACTGAAAGTGGTGTAAAAAGAGCCTGTAGAAACTAGCCGTATAATAACAGGCCTGGTGCTGCTGACAACTAGTCATCACTGGCTGTCAGACCAGTGTTCAAATCGGATTTGTTTTCTTTCATATACTTTGATTATGCCTGCCCAGAGTACAAATTAGCACTTTTCTGACTATTCCATTGGTTCCATTGCATCAGGAAAGCTCAATCAAGTGCAGCTTTAAGTATTTGGAAGGAAACAAGTACTAGTTGAACCCAGGTGTGCTAGGTGGAGAGGAGAAGTTGGCCTGGATATCAGACAGCCTCAGTTAAGTGACCCTGGCCCTGGCTGAGGAATGCATTGAATCACACCTGGAAAACAGATGTGTGGAAGGTAAGTATCCCCACAACAACAGCTAGCATCTACCCCCCAGAGACAGTGCTACTGATTGGACAACAAGCCCTCTACCTGTAAAATACAGGCACTACTATTACTACCATGTTTGCTCATTGCTGCTAGTTGTCAAAAACGCCAGCTGTCTATATTGAAAAAGCCACTTAAAGTCCCCTGGCATTACAACATAGTATTATGAGGTAAAACAGCTTACCTGTCCTCAGTGAAGCGTCCGTGGACAGAGACACAGAGCACCTTGGGGTCCAGGTACTCCATGGAGAACTCCTCCGCGGGCACTGCATACACTTTATACTACAGAGGAATACACAGTCAAAATGGCAACAGGAAACGAAAGTATTTCATTTGAACATTAACTCACTTTTATACAGTAGGTACCGGGAGTCGGTACCCTTCCATTTACTAGAGAATATGCACACTACAATAAAAAAAAAGGAAGACAAAGCAGAAGAGGTTGCATACGTGCGGATCTTGCTGCAATGCAATGGAATAAAATGGTTCTTTCTCACCAGCAGCATTGAGGCTGTGGAGGTCTGTAGAAGAAGCTCGGCCTTGTGGGTAAACTGGAACACTGCAGCGCGATTGGTTCCGTCAACCGCCACACTGCGACAAAGGAAGCTGCATGGACAAGTATTGGATAAACACCCTCAATGATCAACGGTATTACAGAGCTGGAGAGCTGCATTAAAACAGGTTTATTACACAAAATGCACACAAATGACTTGCCAACACTGCCTCTCGAGTACAAACTATATAAACACTATTGAAGGACAGGAACGAAACATTGCACTCAGTAAACGTACAGTACACACACAAACCTGTAATGGCAGCTGTAGATGTTGGCTCTGGCCTGGATATGACTCTCTGATTGGTCAGCGATGATGAGGTTGACGTTCTGGACCATGTCTACCTCGCTGGCATACTCCAGGACCAGGATGTAGGGACCGGGTGGAGACACACGCAGGCTCAGCTGTAACTGGGCCTACAGGACACAAACACAGACATGGGGGAGGGCAAATGCAGCGTCTCAGAGTCACACTATGCATTTACTGTCCAACTATAAAATAAAAGCCATAAACCATCACAATCAGAGGGACAAAAAGTATGTTTGTGAGCGTATTTGAGTGTGTGTGTGTGTGTGTGTGTGTGTGTGTGTGTGTGTGTGTGTGTGTGTGTGTGTGTGTGATTGTGCGTGCGCAGCAGAGCCCCAGACCTAGACCCACCTGTCTCCCGGTGAGCGAGGCCATCTCGGGGTGGGCTGGAGATGGCCGGCGGACGAGGGCCTGTCTCCTCCTGCGTCTCCACTGGCTGGAGAACTGGCCCTGAGAGCCCAGCACAGAGCTGAACCTGTTCATCGCCATGTGCTTATACAGCAGACAGCTGTAGGGAGGGAGAGAGGGAGGGACAGACACAACTGCGGTCAGAGTCTGGGGATAACATGCATAACACAACCTTGCACAGACTACATGTATGTACAGTCCATACATTGAGCAGATATACTGTCTGGGGCCAACATGCACCTGACAGAACTGTATGCCTTGGTAAAGAGCATTGAGGGAACACGGGGATTACTTTGTGTCTCTGTCTGCGGTGAATGTGTACGTGCAGGGCTGGGCGATCTTCTCCTGGAGGAAGGGAGCCTCGTAGTAATCACTGGGCAGCAGCACCAAGTAGTCCTGGGAGGACAGTGGAGAGCAGAGAGAGAAGAACACATTTATGACCTATTCCTCTACCTTTTTGCTTCCTTTTTTTTCTCTTCGGTCACTGACAGATGGTATCACAGACTAACAATCCTGGCCTCACCAGTAGAAGGCCCTCTGCCTGGATGCGTATGATCCATTTCCCAGGGGTCAGTGTGAAGGGCTCAGCGAAGCCGTCCCCAGGGACTGTGAGGTAGGCAGGGGAGGAGCTAGAAGGAAACACCACTTCCTTACTCTGACCTGACCCTGCAGGATACAATCAACCAATCAATGAATGAATCATTCAATCAACCAATCAGGATACAGCTATATACAGTTAAACAAAGCAACACAAGTCCTTACAGTTAACAGCACAAAGGTTGACGTGTATTCCTGTAGTCTAAGGTAGGGTTTCCCAACCCTCTCCTCGGGGACACCTGATTTAACTGACACACCTGACTCAATTAGTCAACTAATGGCCAAGCTGTTGACGAATTGAGGTGTGGCAGTTTAGGGTTAAAACAAAAATGTCTGGGCCCGAGGTATAACATCAATGGTGTGATTAGGCACCCCATGCCATTTCAAGGTAGTAATGCAGGAATGGGCAACTCCAGTCCTCGGAGGCCTGATTGGGTTCACACTTTGGTCACTGTCCCAGCCAGCTAACTCACCTGACTCCAATAATCAACTAATCCTCATTTTCAGATTAGAACTCGTAATTAGAGAACTGGAGTTGCTCATCCCTGTAGTAAAGCATTGCCAAACAAAAGATCACGGAAAGACTTGCATGAAACACTTTTACAGCCTATACTGTAAGTTTATCCGTGTATCTGTGTTTGAGGGGTGCACGGGAGATAAAACTATTTGATAGGAGACGAATATGATGTTGTGTGAAGCAGGAGTTCGAGAGGCAGCCTTACCTTGGCCACCTCGGACATAGGTAGCCGTTACACTACCAGTCACACTGTCCTGGCTGCTGGGGTTAGCGTACCGCAGGACAAGTTGGAACAAGGATCGCCTTGCCTCGTCCACATGCACTGTTACTCTCACTTCACTCTGCAGGGACAGGAGTTAGACAGACACAGCTGATGGGGGGGGGGGGGGGGTGCAGGACGGTTGTGGTGGTGGTGGGGGGGTACAGTTATACTGTTAGTAGACTAGAAGGCCATGCTGGTAAACAAGGTAGAGGGATAGAAGGGGGTTAGAAAGGGAAGACGAAGCAGTAAGCTGATCAACAGAGGAGAGCAGAGCTAGCCTGGTCCCACGACCACAGGAGTAGGCAAGACAGCACAAACAGATCCGGGACCAGGCTATAGCCGAGCAGAGGGAAAACACCCATCACTTACAGTCACAGCAAGAGTGAAAATCAGGCTCGTCCACCACCAAGATCCTGGCTCGGGCTCGCCCCCTATGCCGCCGCCCCTGTGTGGGTCTGCGGGGGGTAGTGGTGACGTAGCGAACCATTATGTGGAAGGGGCCGGGGAAACCCACAGCTAACGATAGGATCACCTCTGGCTGAGGAGAAACAGGGGTGGCACCTTATTCCCTATATAGGGCACTACTTTTGACCAGAGCCTTGTCAAAAGTAGTACACTATACAGGGTATACGGTTCCATTTCTGACACACCCCAGGGTTAGGACTGACTGGGAGAGTGGCCTGCTACTGTACAGCCGACAATCACTCCAACACACTCAAAAGAAAAACACTACCACCACAACAATCCCCACAAAAGCCAACACCATCCACCAAGCATATTCATCATAAGAAATGCTTGTAGCAGCATCTAGCACTTCTACAAAGAATGTACACCAGAAATGAGGCTTAGAGCAGAAGGGAAAAAAGCCACTATTAAATAATTAAGATGTCAGACAGGAACAGATTTAAGGTCCACCTATCAGCATCATCATGTGTCTTACCTGCGCTGGGGACATGATGGCGTAACCTCTCCAGCTGAATCCTGGGAACGTCTGGGGGTCGTAGCCGAAGCGTACGGGCCTGGCGTTGGGGGTGATGCCATCCTCCACCTCATACCTCAGGTGGTGCAGGCTGGGGAAGTAGTAGTTAGGTGCTGGCCTGGTACGGTCAGACAGGAGGGGGGAGAAGGGGTGGATGGAGAGAGAGTAAGAATAAAACACTTGAGCAATGTTTCATATGTTTGGAACATAATCATGGCAGTCTTGATTTAGAATGCATGAAATCTCTGAGGTTTTAGGATTTGCTGTTTGTTTCTTGCCATTCATCAATATTTAACAACATTTGCTCCAATTCGTGTGAGAACTTAAGCAGAATGTCAAAAACATGTGATTGTGTTTAGTTTCAGTCCGTCCTTACTCAGTGCAGGTGCGGCCCACTACGTTCTTCCGACACTGGCACTGTCCAGACATCTCATCACACCCTCTGCCTATGGCTCCTCCCACATCACACTGGCAGCCTATCGGAGAGAAGCAGCAGGTCAATGAGGTCTTTCTGATTAAAACACAACCATAACTGATCATGAGGTCAAGCCGTGACACGAGGTTTTCTCCCAAACATGTTAACTACGTATCTATTACTCAAACAATGTTTGGTCAAGAGTGACAATCTTTGCAGGATAAAAAAGGCACACCCTGCACTGTGAAACATTCAGAGGCTGAGTCTCAACACATTAGCTAGATGGATAAGATAAAGGCTGTGTGTTCATAGGAAGCCAGTCTGGTTCATGTTTGGTCAGCTGACTCACCTTGACAGCCAAAATAGTTCCTCTTCTGCAGCAGGTAGTAGCCCTCCGTGCATGTGTCACAGGTATGGCTGCACACGTTGGGCTTGCAGTAACACTGGCCACTTTTCTACAATAGGAGACAATGTTGAAGTTAACGGGGAACTGCCAGTGATAGGTGAATGTTACCAAGTAAATTGGGATTTAGTAGTGTAATAAAGGAACAGATCCAAGACAAATGGACCTCCTAGTTAAACAGTAAGCAATTGATGGTTAAATGATTTACCATCAGTTAGTACTGTTGTGCTGGACATAATGTATCAGCATCATAAGGCGGTATGAACAGACAGAGGTAGACAGACACACCTGTTGACACTCTCCTACCCCACTCAGGGTGCCTTTGATGCCACAGCGACACTCTGGGAGAGAGACAGGAAGTATAAAGTGAGAAAGTCTTCAAACTAATGAGTCACATATTATTCAGTGATGCAATGACAATTCAATAACGCAGAAGCAGAGAAATTCTAGAATACAAACTGTAAAAGGGAAGATGAAAAGAGGGAGATAGAGAGAGAAAAGGGGGGGATAAACTCTGATTACAGGATTCCACCACCTTCATGGGTGAAAAACAGAAGCAACAAAAATATTCTGAGCTGCTGATAAGGGAATTATATACTTAATGGTAATGACTAAAAATATTCCACCCTGAAACCATATAATTGTATGAAATGTATTAGATTCATAAAACTATAATCTGGTGATGTGTGTAGTTTTAGTCAGAATTAGAACAAGGACCTTTTTGTTCCTTTTTTAGTATGTAAGCAGGGTGCAAGTGTGAAACAAATGATAAGAGGAGCTATCGACAGACAAGCTGGACTACTGTGTTCCTTACAGGACATTCTGTCTCCACCCGTGGAGGGGAGAAACTGTTAGGCTCGCAGAAAATTATGAAACATGTTGCAGATTAAAGAAACAATGTATCTGTGTAGTGGAAAAACAGACTGTCTGAGCAAGGCGTAGCTTAAGATTTGAACTTGTTTGTGTGAAGGTATGTGCGTAAGGAGCCAGTATAAAATGGATGTTTTTGTATTGTGGACTTTAGAACGTTCTCTGAATAAACGGTACTAATCTTTTGCATAAGCTGAGTCTTTGCCTAATTATTATTAAACCCATGGTCTTACAAACCTCGGGGATTGGTCAAAGCTATTGATTGTTAGTTATTATCATTGTGATAGAAAATTCTCGTGACAGCTGCACATATCCACATCAAAGGACCAGAGGAGCCACTGCTCTCTCTCTCTCTGTCTGTCAGAGAACCACCTCAGTATCCGCTCAGCCACATTAAAACCCGAGGCATTTCTGGAATATTAAAAGCTCTTCTTTCTTCCCTCCATCCATATATCTCCTGGCAGCAGGCAGGCGGTGGTGATAACATTCTTGCTGCAGAGTAGAGCTGTAACTCTAGACAGGTATCTGGACAAAGCCTGCGGCTGTTCCTACACTGCACTGGCTAGTTGAGAAGAAAGTCAGCTCTGAATTATGAGGATGAAGGTGATTTTAGGGCACATGTTTCTTTAAGCAAGGGGTATTCTCATTTTCTTTTCCCCCCTACAACTGACACCTGTATCCCATCCTTGACTGGGAGGTTATTGTTGCACTGGCAAAGATGTACTCCGTTCTAATCAAAAAGCATTTACCTCATGGACCCACAAAGTTTTAGTGACACTGCTGTTAACAGAGCACCACGTTGAGAAGAGAAGCACACTTTTCCTTGGGCGCTCTGTGTTAACATGTTTTCCCAAAACATCCTTAGGAGGGACAGAAAGAAAGAGTTGTTTCTGACATGCTGCCATGTCTCCTGGGCGAAGAGGCAGAGTGGTTTCTGATGTCAGCACTTCCTCAGGTTTAATAACACCGGTTATCTAATACTGCTGAAAACACTGCTGATTACTGCCTTCTCCACACGCAGGTGTGCAGTGCAACCCAGATTTCTGGAGGGATTGGAGTTTTTTCTCGCTTTTTCTTTCTTTTCAGGTTTTAACAGACCGGGACACTCAAAAAGAAACACTATACTGTTACCAAGTACAGTACCAGTCAAAGGTTTGGACACACCTACTCATTCAAGGGTTTTTCTTTATTTTTTACTATTTTCTACATTGTAGAATAATAGTGAAGGCATCAAAACTATGAAGTAACACATACTGTATTGAATCATGTAGTAACCAAAAAAGTGTTAAACAAATCAAAATATATTTTAGATTCTTCAAAGTAGCCACCCTTTGCCTTGATGACAGCTTTGCACTCTTGGCATTCTCTCAACCAGATTCATGAGGTAGTCACCAGGAATGCATTTCAATTAACAGGTGTGCCTTGTTAAAAGTCAATATGTGGAATTTCTTTATTTCTTAATGCGTTTGAGCCAATCAGTTATGTTGTAACAAGGTAGGGGTGGTATACAGAAGCTAGCCCTATTTGGTAAAAGACCAAGTCCATATTATGGCAAGAACAGCTCAAATAAGCAAAGAGAAACAACAGTCCATCATTACTTTAAAACATGAAGGTCAGTCAATACGGAACATTTCAAGAACTTTGAAAGTTTCTTCAAGTCGCAACTGGCTCTCATGAGAACCGCCACAGGAAAGGAAGACCCAGAGTTGCCTCTGTTGCAGAGGAGAAGTTCATTAGAGGTTACCAGCCTCAGAAATTGCAGCCCAAATAAATGCTTCTCAGAGTTTAAGTAACAGACACATCTCAACATCAACTGTTCAGAGGAGACTGCATGAATCAGGCTTTCATGGTTGAATTTCTGCAAAGAAACCACTACTAAAGGACACCAATAAGAAGAAGATACTTGCTCAGGCCAACAAACACGAGCAATGGACATTAGACTGGTGGAAATCTGTCCTTTGGTCTGATGAGTCCATATTTGAGATTTTGTCTTCTGCGTCTCACACATGTCTGTGTGAGACGCAGAATAGGTGAACGGATGATCTCTGCATGTGTGGTTCCCACCGGGAAGCATGGAGGAGGAGGTGTGATGGTGTGGGAGTGCTTTGCTGGTGACACTGTCTGTGATTTATTTAGAATTCAAGGCACACTTAACCAGCATGACTACCACAGCATTCTGCAGAGATACTCCATACCATCTGGTTTATGCTTGTTTTACAACATGACAATGACCCCAACACACCCCCAGGCTGTGTAAGGGCTATTTGACGTAGAAGGCGAGTGATGGAGTGCTGCATCAGATGACCTGGCCTCCACAATCACCTTTGAATGAGTAGGTGTGTCCAAACTTTTGATTGGTACTGTATATCAAATTGTCCTTTTCCAACAGACTAATTAGCAATGGATGAAATATTGATTTTACATCAGGATTTCCGTTGTCTGATGCTGCAGATATCAGTAAAGTAATGTTAGCCCATTGTTCTGTACCATATGTGCTGTATCCAAATCTTCTATTCATGAACGCTAGAAAAACTGGCTACAACACATAGAATGGGACGAGGCTTTAGTCGGTTAGGGTCATATGTAGGTCACCAACCTATACAGCCGCTGGGGTTCTCTGTTGCCAGGTTCCAGTAGAGAGGTTTACACATGTCACACAGTGTTCCCTCCACGTTGGGCAGGCAGCCACAGGAACCCTGTGTCAGGATGACCCACATAGACAGACAGACACAGTAATGAAGAAAAGAGTCAACGCAAATGCTAATATCAGCTTAAATGCCAGCAAATGTCAAGTAAGCTTTTCCCTCAGAGACAATCAAACAGTCCCTTCTTTTGGCACTGGAGGTGCCTCGGGAACAGTATGTTATGAAGCAGACAGCTTGGAATGATTTAGAGATGGATATTTGACTCAGCATCACATGGAGACACAGCATTGGCTTGGTACTCAGCATTAAGGAGAAGGATTGGTTTAAGGCCCTGCCACAGACTAGTGTCCTGTCCAGGCGGTGTACTGGTGTATCAAGCTACAGAAACCAGAGATAGGCTCCTACCTTACGGGCTGTCCTGGCTCAGACAAGGCTATTTACTTACTTACAGCATATTGGAGAACACTGTTTAAAAAGTAGAAGCTGTGCTTTAATGTGGAACAAAACCCGAAAACAAAAGATTACACTTAACCGAAATCCAATTGATCCAGTTGTGTAATACATTTCAATAACTATTCACAATGTTAATGATGTTTCCCTTCCAACTAAACATTTCACACAAAGCAAACCCCCAAGGAAGAAAAAGGCTCAAATCAGCTTCTGGAAATCGCGTTACTGGAGCATTGATACAGCCAGGCCGTGTTCCGTTATTTTCTTTTAATAGAAGGAAGTCGCTTTTCCTCTTTTGATTACAGTTAATTGTCATTTCCAGCGGGCAGTAAAAAAAAAAACACTTCCTTGTAAACATTACCAGATACGGGGTTTAGCAATACTGTTATCAGATATAGGAATGTGAATAGAGCACAGGAGGCTGCTGAGGGGAGGACAGCGCATAATAATGGCTGGAATGGATTGAATGGAATGGTATCAAACACATGGAGACCATGTCTTTGATGAGTTAGATACCATTCCATTTATTCCATTCCAGCCATTACTATGAGTCTGTCCTCCCCAATTAAGTTGCCACCAACCTCCTGTGGAATAGACACATGTGAACACAACAACTGATGATCACAGGCCCTTGTTTTATGACTGCAGGTACTCCCATTGCCTCAGCTACTAAAACAATCAAGATAAAGAGGCTGAGAGTTTGCCATGTTGGGGAAGGCAAATAAATCTCATAAAGTAAAGTAAAGATTTCTCAGTCAGCCATGTTGTGGGAGGCATAGGCTACGTACCGTTTGTGGATCTGCTGTGCTGACCTCTGACCCTGCTGGGTTACACTGGGTGATGGAGGCTGGAAGAAACGATGTCGTAGGTTGAGGGGAAAATATTTACATGAATTTATATCCCTCAAACTCCACTCTGGACCTCAAAGCCAGTTCCACTGAATATTTTCATTGCTCCCCTCTAACACAGGGACTGATTTAGAGCTAAGACACCAGGTGTGTGCTCCTGACCTCCTGCTCTATATGTATTAACAGGAAACCAAATGTAACTAAGTGGCAAGTGTGCTAATGTAATAAGTACAGTACACTCACAAAAGCAATCAATTGCAGGTCTGTAAAACTTCACCCAAATTCTTATTTTATGAAGAGGACAGACAGCTATGCTCTAAGCATACATTTACAGAACAGTACTTTGTTAGCAAGGTCTGGACTTGAAGTAAACCTGTACCACTAGGCTGGATATGAAAACAATCTCCACACTAATACATTTTACACATTGAATAAACCACATTGAGACAACACCCCCCTGTGAAACACAACCCTTGAACCATCTCCCATGGGGATGCCACATCTTAGGACCACCTCTATCTCCACATCACAAAGACGGTTTAGGTTACAGGTAGCCAATGAGTATAGATGAGTATGAGTATAGAGTATAGAGCCCGTGGTCTTGTGGGAACACACCTGGTTCTTACCACATACAGTTGAAGTCAGAAGTTTACATACATCTTAGCCAAATACATTTAAACTCAGTTTTTCACAATTCCTGACATTTAATCCCAGTAAAAATTCCCTGTCTTAGGTCAGTTAGGATCACCACTTTACTTTGTTAAATGTCAGAATAATAGTAGAGAGAATTACTTATTTCAGCTTTTATTTCTTTCATCACATTTCAAGTGGGTCAGAAGTTTACATACACTCAGTTAGTATTTGGTAGCATTGCCTTTAAATTGTTTAACTTGGGTCAAACGTTTTGGGTAGCCTTCCAGAAGCTTCCCACAATAAGTTGGGTGAATTTTGACCCATTCCTCCTGACAGAGCTAGTGTAACTGAGTCAGGTTTGTAAGCCTCCTTGCTCGCACACTCTTTTACAGTTCTGCCAACAAATTTTCCATGGGATTGAGGTCAGGGCTTTGTGATGGCCACTCCAATACCTTGACTTTGTTGTCCTTAAGCCATTTTGCCACAACTTTGGAAGTATGCTTGGGGTCATTGTCCATTTGGAAGACCCATTTGCGACCAAGCTTTAACTTCCTGACTGATGTCTTGAGATGTTGCTTCAATATATCCACATAATTTTCCTCCTCATGATGCCATCTATTTTATGAGGTGCACCAGTCCCTCTTGCAGCAAAGCACCCCCACAACATGATGCTGCCACCCCCGTGCTTCACGGTTGGGATGGTGTTCTTCGGCTTGCAAGCCTCCCCATTTTTCTTCCTAACATAATGATGGTCATTATGGCCAAACAGTTCTATTTTTGTTTCATCAGACCAGAGGACATTTCTCCAAAAAGTACGATCTTTGTCCCCATGTGCAGTTGCAAACCGTAGTCTGGCGTTTTTATGGCGGTTTTGGAGCAGTGGCTTCTTCCTTGCTGAGCGGCCTTTCAGGTTATGTCGATATAGGACTCGTTTTACTGTGGATATAGATACTTTTGTACCTGTTTCCTCCAGCATCTTCACAAGGTCCTTTGTTGTTGTTCTGGGATCGATTTGCACTTTTCGCACCAAAGTACGTTCATCTCTAGGAGACAGAGCGCGTCTCCTTCCTGAGCGGTATGTCGGCTGCGTGGTCCCATGGTGTTTATACTTACGTACTATTGTTTGTACAGATGAACGTGGTACCTTCAGGCGTTTGGAAATTGCTCCCAAGGATGAACCAGACTTGTGAAGGTCTACAATTTTTTTTCTGAGGTCTTGGCTGATTTCTTTTGATTTTCCCATGATGTCAAGCAAAGAGGTGCTGAGTTTGAAGGTAGGCCTTGAAGTACATCCACAGGTACACCTCCAATTGACTCAAATTATGTCAATTAGCTTATCAGAAGCTTCTAAAGCCATGACAATTTTCTGGAATTTTCCAAGCTGTTTAAAGGCACAGTCAACTTAGTGTATGTAAACTTCTGACCCACTGGAATTGTGATACAGTGAATTATAAGTGAAATAATCTGTCTGTAAACAATTGTTGGCAAAATGACTTGTGTCATGAACAAAGTAGATGTTCTAACCAACTTGCCAAAACTATAGTTTGTTAACAACAAATTTGTGGAGTGGTTGAAAAACGAGTTTTAATGACTCCAAACTAAGTGTATGTAAACTTCCGACTGTATGTTCTGACCCCAGAGACAATGGGTTCGATCTCTGTGTCCACCCTCCCCCTCTAATTCTAACCTGTCTAAATAAACCACAATAATATGAACGGATAATAAAAAAGAAAAGGAAGAAAGTGTCTAGTGAGGCCGAGAGGTTACCTGAACACTGGGGGAAGCGGAGGCCTGACCCGGCACAGCGATCACACTGCTGTCCCACCACCCCAGGGCGACACAGACACTGGCCTGATACTTGGTTACACATGGAGTCATAGGAACCCTCCCCTAAACACTGGCAGGCTAGGGAGAGAGAGACATGGAGAGGGACTGTGAGATGTCTCATGTGAGAATGATATGGCTTAGCATTCAAATCAAATGTCTCAGACGGAACAGATCATACTAAATCCTTTAAATACTGTAGTGGGCAAAGTTTGCCGTTGCTTTCTGTGTATTGTTTTGTTCAAACAACCATGGGTCAATAATAGAAATAGAATGACTAGATTAGATTATATTTCTATGGGGTAAATGAGTGTGAATGAGTGTTGGGATTTACATGTTATTGTGGGTGAATCAAGGTACGTAGCTCTACAGAGCTGAAGAGGAGGCTACATTAAGCCCTGTGAGATTATGCCCATCGGTTTTTCCAACAGCAGCAACAGCTAGGTCATGGAAAGGTCACTGTGGGCATATCAGTGTCTGCAATACAGTAGCCCTCCCATGGGTGCGGCCAAAACAAGAGGATTAAAACACGTACAGGCACAGTCTGGGTATCCATAGTAACCAGGGGCACACTGGTCACATTGACTTCCGAAGTAGTTGACACGGCAACGGCACTGTCCGTTGGGCCCACAGACCCTGTCAGTCACACCTGCACCGTCACAGCGGCACACTGAAGTGGTGGGAAAGTGATTACGGTTTACATCAACTACAGGTTGATTGATTTTTGTCAACAATTAAACAAAACAATTGATTTTCAAACAACTTGAACTTTCGTGAGGTCATGTTTACGTGGTAAAATGAACTTCAAAGAGGATGACAATTGTTGATCTATTTCAGTTGTGGTTTGATGAGAGGGAAAGGTTTCTGACCTTGGCAGTTAGGAAAGGAGTGGTAACCCGGTCGACAGCGGTCACATCTCTCGCCCTCCACCCCTCCACGACACACGCAGCGCCCTGATGCGTCACACATCTCCAGCACCGAACCACTGCCATCGCACACACACTCTGAACAAACACAAAGATACAAGTCAGAAGACACATGCTATTTGAGGTGTGGTTTGGTGAGAGGGAGGTGGGCGACAGGTTTCTCACCTTGGCAGTTAGGGAATGAGTGGTGTCCTGGTCGACAGCGGTCACATCTCTCACCCTCCACACCATCACGACAAATGCAGCGCCCTGACGCATCACACAACTCCAGCACTGATCCACCGCGGTCACACACACACCCTGAACACACACATACACAAAAAGACTCATGTCAGATGGCACACAATCTCTGAATACACAAAATGCCCCTTTTAGCTCACATTTCAATGCCGAAAAGCTAGATTTAGGCTCAAATATACAATGGGAAGCCCCACAGTCTTTCCCACAGCATGTGCAATCGCCAATGAGCCCTTCCTAGGCACAGTTTAACAGCAGGATATGACAAATGCATCTCTTTAACCATATTTACACTGGCACTGACTGTGCCCTTTGTGGCACTAAGGGTGACAGACTGGTCAAGTCAAGCCTGGCAGAGAGAAGCATGCAAGATCTTGGCTGGTGGTTGTACTGGGCCGTTGGGCATTGGGAATCAGAGAATACCTCCATTGTTTTCTTTTCCCCCTACCAGCTCGCTCCTTAAAAATAAAAACAGCCCTCAGAAGGTTATAGATGAAATTCCTTCTCGGTCAGGACACTGGATGAACATAAATGATTGTCTAGGAATGTGGGCAACAACAAACAATGAAAATAAATATTGGAGACGGAGACAGACAGAATCAAAGAACTGGTATTTACATCCTTGTTTCAAATAAAAATGCTATCCTTCCAATCTGGCTTTTTTTCCTTTAAACTGATTCCAGCAAGAGAGAAAACAAAGTGGGAAAATCCAATCAAACGCCATTGGTCACAAACATATTTAGCAGATGTTATTGCGGGTGTAGAGAAATGCTTGTGTTCCTAGCTCCAACAGTGCAGTAATATCTAACAATACACAACAATACACACATATCTAAAAAAGTAAACACATGAAATTAAGAAATATAGAAATATTAGGACGAGCAATGTCAGAGACCGGAGTATAAATATATATATTTAAACACAGTGCCTTTTAGTCCCTTGAATTATTCCACATTTTGTTGTGTTAAAGCCTGAATTCAAAATGTATTAAATATATATTTTTTCTCACCCATCTACATACAATACCCCATAATAAAAATGTGAAAACATGTATTTAGACATTTTGGCTAATTTATTGAAAATGAAATACAGAAATAGCTCATTTTCATAAGTACTGTATTCACACCCCTGAGTCAATACTTTGTAGAAGACCCTTTGGCAGCGATTACAGCTGTGAGTCTTTCTGGGTAAGTTTTTAAGAGCTTTCCACACCTGAATTATGCAACATTTACCCATTATTCTTTTCAAAATTCTTCAAGCTCTGTCAATTGGTTGGTGATCATTGCTAGACAACCATTTTCAAGACTTGTCATAGATTTTGAAGTAGATTTAAGTCAAAACTGTAACTCGGTCACTCAAGAACATTCACTTTCTTCTTGGTAAGCAACTCCAGTGTAGATTTGGCCTTGTGTTTTAGGTTATTGTCCTGTTGAAAGGTAAATTAATATCTCAGTGTCTGTTGGAAAGCAGACAACCAGGTTTTCCTCTATGATTTTGCCTGTGCTTAGCCCCAATTAGTTTATTTTTTATCCTTAAAAATTCCCAGACCATAATGATTACAAGCATACTCATAACATGATGCAGCCACCACTATGCTTGGGAATATGGATGGTGGTACTCAGTAATGTGTTGTATTGGATTTGTCCCAAACATAACACGTTGTAATCAGGCCAAAAAATGAATTGCTTTGCCACATATTTGCAGTATTACTTTAGTGCCTTTTTACAAACAGGATTCATGTTTTGGAGTATGTAAATTCTGTACAGGCTTCCTTCTTTTCACTCTGTCATTTAGGTTAATTTTGTGGAGTAACTACAATGTTGTTGATCCATCCTCAGTTTTCTCCTATCACAGCCATTAAACTCTGTAACTGTTTTAAAGTCACCATTGCACCACTGGCCTCATGGTGAAATCCCTGAGCGGTTTCCTGTATCTTTGTAGTGACTGGGTGTATTGAAACACCATTCAAAGTGTAATTAATAACTTCAACATGTTCATAGGGATATTCAATGTATTTACATTTTTTATTTTACTTATCTACCAATAGGTGCCCTTCTTTGTGAGGCATTGGAAAATCTCCCTGGTCTTTGTGGTTGAATCTGTGTTTGAAATTAACTGCTCGACTGATGGGCCTTACAGACAATTGTACGTGTGGGGTACAGAGATAGTCATTCAAAAATCTTGCTAAACACTATTACCGCACACAGAGTGAATCCATGCAACTTATTATGTGACTTATTAAGGATTGTTTTACTCCTGAAGTTATTTAGGCTTGCAATAACCAAATAACCAAACCTTGCAATAACCCAAAATTATTGAATCAATACATTTCAACTTCTAATTTTTTATTAATTTGTACAAATAAAATAAAAAACATAATTCCACTTTGACATTATGGGGTATTGTGTGTAAGTCAGTGTAAAAACAATCTACATTTAATCAATTTTAAATTCAGGCTGTAACACAACAAAATGTGGAAAAAGTCAAGGGGTGTGAATACTTTCTGAAGGCATTTGCAAAAGTATTCACCCCCCTTGGCGTTTTTCCTATTTTGTTGCATTACAACCTGTAATTTAAATTGATTTTTATTTGGATTTCATGTAATGGACATACACAAAATAGTCCAAATTGGTGAAGTGAAATAAAAAAAAGTACTTGTTTCAAAAAATTCTAAAGAATACAAAACGGAAAAGTGATGCGTGCATATGTATTCACCCCCTTTGCTATGAAGCCCCTAAATAAGATCTGGTGCAACCAATTACCTTCAGAAGTCGCATAATTATTTAAATAAAGTCCACCTGTGTGCAATCTAAGTGTCACATGATCTGTCACATGATCTCAGTATATTTACACCTGTTCTGAAAGGCCCCAGTGTCTGCAACACCACCAAGCAAGCGGCACCATGAAGACCAAGGAGCTCTCCAAACAGGTCAGGGACAAAGTTGTGGAGAAATACAGATCAGGGTTGGGTTATAAAAAAATATCAGAAACTTTGAACATCCCACGGAGCACCATTAAATCCATGTTTTAAAAATGGAAAGAATATGGCACCACAGCAAACCTGCCAAGAGAGGGCCGCCCACCAAAACTCACGGACCAGGCAGGGAGGGAATTAATCAGAGGCAACAAAGAGACCAAAGATAACCCGGAAGGAGCTGCAAAGCTCCACAGCTGAGATTGGAGTATCTTTCCATAGGACCACTTTAAGCCATACACTCCACAGAGCTGGGCTTTACGGAAGAGTGGCCAGAAAAAAAGACATGGTTTAAAGAAAAAAATAAGCAAACACGTTGTATTCGCCAAAAGGCATGTGGTAGACACCCAAAACATATGGAAGAAGGTACTTTGGTCAGATGAGATTAAAATGTAGCTTTTTGGCCATCAAGGAAAACGCTATGTCTGGAACAAACCCAACACCTCTCATCACCCAGAGAACAACATCCCCACATTGAAGAATGGGGGTGGCAGCATCATGCTGTGGGGATGTATTTCATCGTCAGGGACTGGGAAACTGGTCAGAATTGAAGTAATGATGGCTGGCGCTAAATACAGGGAAATTCTTGAGGGAAACCTGTTTCAGTCTTCCATAGATTTGAGACTGGGACTGAGGTTCACCTTCCAGCAGGACAATGACCCTAAGCATACTGCTAAAGCAACACTCGAGTGGTTTAAGGGGAAACAGTTAAATGTCTTGGAATGGCCTAGTCAAAGCCCAGACCTCAATCCAAATGAGAATCTGCGGTATGACGGTATGATTGCTGTACACCAGCGGAACCCATCCAACTTGAAGGAGCTGGACCAGTGGCTAGATGTGGCAAGCTTATAGAGACACATCTCAAGAGACTTGCAGCTGTAATTTCTGCAAAAGGTGGCTCTACAAAGTATTGACTTTGGGGGGGTGAATAGTTATGCACGCTCAAGTTTTCAGTTTTTTTGTCTTATTTCTTGTTTGTTTCACAATAAAAAATATTTTGCATCTTCAAAGTGGTAGGCATGTTGTGTAAATCAAATGATACAAACCCCCCCAAAATATATTTTAATTCCAGGTTGTAAGGCAACAAAATAGGAAAAATGCCAAGGGGGGGGAATACTTTCGCAAGGCACTATATATGATGGGATTTATAGACATTATAGACAGTATGTGGACAGAATATGTAGTATACCTGAAGAATACGTAGGATAGAATAGTATATGTACAGCAATAGTTAAATAGGATAGGCCTTGACTAGAATACAGTATACAGTGGATTCGGAAAGTATTCATACCATACTTTTTCCACATTTTAATACGTTATAGCCTTATTCTAAAATGGATTAAATAGTTTTTTCCCCTCATCATTCTACACACAATACCCCATAATGACAAAGAAAAACTAGTTTTTCGAAATGATTGCACATTTATAAAAAAATTAAACTGAGATATAACATTTACATAAGTATTCAGACCCTTTACTCAGTACTTTGTTGAAGCACATTTGGCAGCGATTACAGCCAAAGGTTGTCTTCTTGTTCTTCTTCTCTTCTTGTATTTGGGAAGTTTCTCCCATTCTTCTCTGCAGACTCTCTCAAACTCCGTCAGGTTGGATGCGGAGCGTCGCTGCAGAGCTATTTTCAGGTATCTCCAGAGATGTTTGATTGGGTTCAAGTCCGAGCTCTGGCTGGGCCACTCAAGGACATTCAGAGACTTGTCCCGAAGCCAATCCTGCGTTGTCTTGGTTGTGTGCTTAGGGTCGTTGTCCTGTTTTCCTCTGGAGCAGGTTTTTATAAAGGATCTCTGTGCTTTGCTCTGTTCATCTTTCCCTCGATCATGACTAGTCTCCCATTCCCTGCTGCCACCACCATGCTTCACCGTAGGGATGGTGCCAGGTTTCCTCCAGATGTGACGCTTGGCATTCAGGCCAAAGAATCTTGGTTTCATCAGACCAGAGCATCTTGTTTCTCATGGTCTGAGAGTCTTTAGGTGCCTTTTGGCAAACTCTAAGCGGGCTGTGCCTTTTTACCGAGGAGGGGCTTCCATCTGCCCAGTCTACCATAAAGGCCTGATTGGTGGAGTGCTGCAGAGATGGTTGTCCTTCTGGTAGGTTCTACCATCTCTACAGAGGAATTCTAGAGCTCTGTCAGAGTGACCATTGGGTTCTTGGTCACCTCACTGCCCAAGGCCCTTCTCCCCCGATTGCTCAGTTTGGCCGGGCGGCCAGCTTTAGGAAGAGTCTTGGTTGTTCCAAATGTATTCCATTTAAGAATGATGGAGGTCAATGTTTTCTTGGGGACCTTCAATGCTGCAGAAAGTTTTGGTAGCCTCTTGTCTCGGAGCTCTACGGACAATTCCTTCAACCTCATGGCTTGGTTTTTGCTCTGTCAACTGTGGTATCTTATATAGACAGCTGTGTGCCTTTCCAAATACTGTCCAATCAATTGAATTTACCACAGGTGGACTCCAGTCGTAGAAACATCTCAAGGATGATCAATGTTAACAGGATTCACCTGAGCTGAATTCCGAGGCTCATAGCAAAGGTTCTGAATAAATAAGGTATTTCTGTTTTAAAAAAATATATTTTTTATAAATGAGCAAAAATTTCTAAAAACCTGTTTTCGCTTTGTTATTATGGCGTATTGATGTGGGGAAAAACACATTTAATAAATTGTACAATAAGGCTAATATAACAAAATGTGTAAAAAGTCAAGGGGTCTGAATACTTTCCTCATGCACGTAGGCAGCAGCCTCTATGGTGCAGTTTGAGTAACTGGGTGGTAGCCAGCTAGTGACAAAAGCTCAGATCAGGGTACTGGGCGGAGTCTGGCAAGTGGTGACTATTTAACAGTCTGATGGACTTGAGTTTGAAGCTGTTTTTCAGTATCTTGGTCCCAGTTTTGATGCATCTGTACTGACCTGGCCTTCTGGATGGTAGCGGGTGAACAGGCCGTGGCTCAAGTCCTTGATAATCTTTTTGGCCTTCCTGTGACACCGGGTGCTGTGGATGTCCTGGAGGTCCTGGAGGGCAGGCAATGTGCCCCCGGTGATGCGCACCCCCCTCTGGAGAGTCCTGCAGTTGTGGATGGTGCAGTTGCCGTACCAGGCGGTGATACAGCTCGACAGGATGCTCTCAATGGTACATCTGTAAAAGTTTGTGAGGGTCTTAGGGGCCAAGCCACATTTCTTCAGCCTCCGGAGGTTGAAGAGGAGCTGTTCCGCCTTCATCACCGCAATGTCTGTGTGGGTGGACCCTTTAAGATTGTCAGTGATCCGTACGCCGAGAAACTTGAAGCTTTTCACTTTCTCCACTGCGGCCACGTCTATGGGGCGTGCTCCCTCGGAGGTCTCCTGAAGTTCACGATCGGCTCTTTCGTTTTGTTAACATTGAGGGAGAGGTTATTTTCTTGGCACAACTCTGCCATGGCCCTCACCTCCTCCCTGTAGGCTATCTCGTTGCTGTTGGTAATCTGTTGTGTTGTCTGCAAACTTAATGATTGAGTTGGAGACGTGCACGGCCACACAGTCATGGACGGACAGGGAGTACAGGAGGGGGCTGAGCACGCACCCTTGTAGGGCCCCTGTGTTGAGGATCAGCGAAATGGAGGTGTTGTTGCCTAACGTCACCAACCGGGGGTGGCCTGTCAGGAAGTACAGGACGCAGTTGCCCATGGCGGGGTTCAGACCCAGGGCTCCGAGCTTAATGATGAGCTTGGAAGGTACTATGGTGTTAAAGGCTGAGCTGTAGTCTATGAACAGCATTCTAACATAGGTATTGTCCAGATGGGACAGGGCGGTGTGCAGTGCGA
Organism: Salvelinus alpinus; assembly: GCF_045679555.1. Lineage (NCBI taxonomy): Eukaryota > Metazoa > Chordata > Actinopteri > Salmoniformes > Salmonidae > Salvelinus > Salvelinus alpinus. The sequence goes on along the minus strand of NC_092115.1, from coordinate 29,479,240 downwards.
TGGCGATTGCATCATCCGTGTATCTAATGGGCCGGTATGCAAATTGCAGTGGGTCTAAAATGTCAGGTAAGGTAGAGGTGATATGATCCTTAACTAGCCTCTCAAAGCACTTCATGATGATAGAAGTGGGTGCTATGAGGCAAGTAATTTAGTTCAGTTACCTTCGCTTTCTTGGGTACAGGAACAATGGTGGACATCTTGAAGCAAGTGGGGACAGCAGACTTGGATAGGGAGAGATTAAATATGTCCGTAAACACTCCAGCCAGCTGGTCTGCACATGCCAGGGATGCGGCTAGGGATGCCGTCTGGGCTGGTAGCCTTTCAAGGTTTAACATGCTTAAATGTCTTACTCACGCTGGCCACGGAGAACGAGAGCTCACAGTCCCTGGAAGCGGCAGTGGCAGCAGTGTGTTTTCATCGAAGTGGGTGAAGAAGATGTTTAGCTTGTCTGGAAGCAAGATGTCAGTGTCCGGGTTTTGGCTGGTTTTCCCTTCATAATCCGTGATTGTATGGAGTCCCTGCCACATAGGTCTTGTGTCTGAGCCGTTGAATTGCAACTCCACTTTGTCTTTGTACTGACATTTTACCTGTTTGATTGCCTTACGGAAGGCAATGTACTCAGCCATATTGCCTTACGGAAGGTTTGTACTCGACCATATTCCCAGTCACCTTGATGTGGTTAAAATGCAGTGGTTTGCGCTTTCAGTTTTGCACGAATGCTGCCATCTATCCACGGTTTTGCTTTGGATAGGTTTTAATCGCCATGGTGGGAACAACATCTCCTATACACTTTCTGATAAACTCAGTCACCGTGTCAGGTATATATCAATGTTATTCTCAGAGGCAACCCGGAACATTTCCCAGTCCGCATGATCAAAACAATCTTGAAGTTTGGATTCTGATTGGGCAGACCAGAGTTTTTAATGCGCGAGTAGCACAGTCAATGTGTTGGTAAAACTTTGGTAGCATTTTCTTCAGACTTGCTATATTAAAGTCCACAGCTACAATAAATGTCGCTTTCAGTATGCAGTTTCCAGTTTGCACAAATTCCAGTGTAGTTCCTTGAGAGCAGTCGTGGTATCGGCTTGAGGGGGAATATACACGGCTGTGATGATGACTGAAGAGAATTGTTGTAGGTCGGGTGAACAAAAGGACTTGAGTTCCTGTACGTTACCACAATCACACCATGAGTAGTTAATCATGAAATATACAACTCTTTCATTGTCCCGGAGAGTTCTTCATTGCTGTCTGTGCGATGTACTGGCAGCCCAGCTGGCTGTATGGACAGGGACAGTATATCCAGAGAGAGCCATGATTCAGTGAAAGAGTATGTTACAGTCCCTGATGTCTCTATAGAAGGAGATCCTCACCCTGAGCTTGTCTACATTATTGTCTAGGGACTGAACATTAGCGAGTAAAAAACTCGAAAGCGGTGGATGGTTTGCACGCCTCCTAAGTTGGACTAAAAGTCCGCTCCAGATACCTCTTCTCCACTGGCGGTGTCTTGGAGCAGCCTCTGGAATAAGTGGAATTGCCTTGGGGGGTACGAACAAAGGATCCAATTGAGGAAAGTCGGTTGTTGGAGGGCCAGTAGGAGGCACTCTTTCTTCTGGTCCCCCAAAAATCTATATTTATACCAGTGCCCCAGGGCAGTTATTGGGGACATTTCCCTTTGTAGGGTGCTGTCTGTCGGATGGGACGTTAAACAGATGTTTTGACTCTCTGTGGTCACTCAAGATCCCATGGTAGTTATCGTAACAGTAGGGGTATTAACCCTGGTATCCTAGGTAAATTCCCAATCTGACCCTCACACCATCATGGCCACTTAATCATCCCCAGCTCCCAATTGGCTCATTCATCCCCCATGTAACTATTCCCCAGTTCATTGCTGTAAATGAGTATGTGTTCTCAGTCAATTTACTGGGTAAAATATCCCAAGATCTTGAAATAATCAGATGAGTACACGGTGCAGTTGGCAAAGTTAAACAGTTATTATATCACACGGACAGTCTCATTTAGTTTAATCACGTACGAGCATTTTTGTCTAATCAACATAAACGTTGCATACTGTGGATTACTGTAAACCCAATCACATATGGTTATATTCTCACTGTCTGGATCGACACAGTATACAAACATTAACTAACCTCTGTCATCTGCAGACAGTATGTAACCCTTTGACTGGAGTCTGGCCAAATGCCCTTAACCTTTGACACTTAAACCCATTTGGACTGAATGGTCCGCTAAAAGGTCTAGTAATCCACTATTTTATGACCTATCCTATCCCTATATAACTCAACCTGACCAACAAGAGCCTGACTCCCGTAGAGGTATCAGGAGCCCTCCTGCCTTACAGGAGTCAGAGCTGTGGCGCTATGAAAACTGTTAGTGTAGCGAAGTGTAGTCTAAACACACTCACGTTGACAGCTAGGTGGTCCGAAATAACCAGCAGGGCAGGCAGTGGGCTCTGTGGAGAGAGAGGAAGGGAGAGAGGAAGAGAGCGAGAGAGTGTGAGAGAGAGCGAAAGAGAGAGAAAGAGAGAGTATTGCGTTATTTTTTTCGATATTGAATCGATTCTGACTGCAAGTATCGATTAAAAAAATAAGAAGATAGGTAGGTAATGTGTTACTGCACCAAAACTCTGGTATTTCTCCTTCTCTAGCTTGTCATCCATCTTTTTTTAAGCCAACATGTTTACAGCTCTTTTACAAGACTGATCAAAACAAATTTACTCATGGTTCTCTCTTGTCCCTCTGCAGCAGACATGGTGAGCAATATGTTTGGAACGTCGAATCGCAATACATATAGAATAGTGAGAATTGCAATACATATCGTATCGGGAACTAAGTACCGTGATAATATTGTATCCTGGAAATTCCAAGCCACAGTTGTTACACTATAAAGGTAAACTCATCAGCTCTATCACTTTTGATCAGATAAACAAGATCATGATCAGAGTGATCAGACTAACATACTGTATAACAAGTGAACATGGGCAGTTTATGTAAATAAACATGTTTAATTGTCACATACAACAGATAGGTGTAGTGATATATAGCGCCCCTAGATCAAATTAGGGTTAAGTGCCTAGCTCAAGGAAACATCAACAGACTTTGACCTTGTTGGCTTGAGTATTCGATACAGCGACATTTTGGTTACTGGCACAACACTAACCGCTAGGCTACCTGCTGCGCTTTATGTGGTCATCAAATCAAATCAAATGTTATTTGTCACATGCACCGCGATATGCTTACTTACAAGCCTTTAACCAACAATGCAGTTTTTAGAAAAATTAGAGTTAAAGAAATATTTACTAAATGAACTAAAGTTTTTCTTAAATTACAAAGCTATATTTACAGGGGTACCGAGACAATGTGCGGGGGGTACAGGTTAATTGAGGTTATTGATGTAATATGTACATGTAGGTAGGGGTAAAGTGACCATGCCTAGATAATAAATAGCGAGTAGAAGCAGCGTAAAAAAAGGGGGTCAATGCAAATAGTCCAGGTAGCCATTTGATTAGATGTTCAGCAGTCTTATGGCTTGGGGTAGAAGCTATTAAGGAGCCTTTTGGACCTAGTCAAGGTGCTCCGGTACTGCTTGCCATGCGGTAGCAGAGCGAACAGTCTATGACTAGGGAGCTGGAGTCTTTGGCAATTTTTAGGGCATTCCTATGACACCACCTGGTATAGAAGTCCTGAATGGCAGGAAGCTTGGCCGCAGTAATGTACTGGGCCGTACACACTACCCACTTAGCTTAGTGATGAGCTTTGAGGGCACTATGGTGTTGAACGCTGAGCTGTAGTCAATAAACAACATTCTAACGTAGGTGTTCCTTTTGTCCAGGTGGGAAAGGGTAGTGTGGAGTGCAATAGAGATTGTGTCATCTGTGGATCTGTTGGGGCGGTATGCGAATTGGAGTGGGTCTAGGGTTTCTAGGATGATGGTGTTGATCTGAGCCATAACTAGCCTTTCAAAGCACTTCATGGCTAAAGATGTGAGTGCTACGGTTTCTAGTCATTTAGGCAGGTTACCTTGGTGTTCTCTGGCACAGGGACTATGGTGATCTGCTTAAAACATGTTGGTATTATAGACTCGGTCAGGGAAAGGTTGAAAATGTCAGTGAAGACACTTGCCAGTTGGTCAGCACATGCTCTTGAGTATATGTCCTGGTAATCCGTCTGTTGACCTGTTTAAAGGTCTTACTCACATCGGCTACGGAGAGTGCTTCAGTGTTGCTTGCCTCGAAGCGCGCATAGAAGTCATTTAGCTAGTCTGGTAGGCTTGTATCACTGGGCAGCTTGCGGCTGGGCCTCCCTTTGTAGTCTGTAATAGTTTGCAAGCCCTGCCACATCTGACGAACGTCAGAGCCGGTGTAGTAGGATTCAATCTTAGTCCTGTATTGATGCTTTCCTTGTTTGATGGTTCATGGTAGGGCATAGAGGGAATTCTTATAAGCGTCCGGGTTAGTGTCCCGCTCCTTGAAAGCGGCACCTCTACCCTTTAGCTCAGTGTGGATGTTGCCTGTAATCCCATGGCTTCTGGTTGAGGTATGTACGTACGGTCTCTGTAGGGACGACGTCATCGATGCACTTATTGATGAAGCCGGTGACTGATGTGGTGTACTCATCTATGCCATCAGATGAATCCCGGAACATATTCCAGTATGTGCTTGCAAAACAGTCCTGTAGCTTAGCATCTGCTTCATCTGACCACTTCCATATTGAGAGTCACTGGTACTTCCTGCTTTAGTTTTTGCTTGTAGGCAGGAATCAGGAGGATAGAATTATGGTCAGATTTGCCAAATGGAGGGCGAGAGAGAGCTTTGCACGAGTCTCTGTGTGTGGAGTAAACGCGGCCTACAGTTTTTTTCCCCTCTGGTTGCACGTGACATACTGGTAGAAATTAGGAAAAACGGATTTCAGTTTTCCTGCATTAAAGTCCCCGTCCACTAAGAGCGTCACCTCTGGGTGAGCATTTTCTTGTTTGCTTATGGCTTTATGCAGCTCGTAGTAGTTTGCAAGCCCTGCCACATCCGACGAGCGTCAGAGCCGGTGTAGTAGGATTCAATCTTAGTCCTGTATTGACGCTTTGCTTGTTTGATGGTTCGAGGGCACAGCGGGATTTCTTATAAGCGTCCAGGTTACAGTCCCGCTCCTTGAAAGCGGCAGCTCTACCCTTTAGCTCAGTGCGGATGTTGCCTGTAATCCATGGCTTCTGGTTGGGGGTATGTGCGTACGGTCTTTGGCCTGTTCCGGTATGAGTAGTAAATCCTTTGCGTCCAACTGTTTGTTAGATTACATTACACTGTGGTTAATTATAGCATCACGTACCCACTATAGCAGCACTTACCTACTATATGGCCTGCAGGAGATTTGGTGGTGGGCTGGTAGATTGGATATCCTGGTTACAAAGAAAAACGTATGATCAATTTCAACACCATGAATATCTTCAGTGTCGTGAGTGCATTGCTCTACTCCAGTAATGTTGCAATCTACACTACATGACCAAAAGTATGTGGACACCTGTTTGTCGAACATCTCATTCCAAAATCATGGGCATTAATATGTAGTTGGTCCCCCCTTTGCTGCTATAATGGCCTCTTCTAGGAAGGCTTTCAAATAGATGTTGGAATATTGCTGCGGGGACTTGCTTCCATTCAGCCACAAGAGTATTCGTGAAGTTGGGCACTGATGTTGGGCGATTAGGCCTGGCTTGCAGTCGGCGTTCCAATTCATCCCCAAATGTCTTCAATGAGGTTGAGGTCAGGGCTCTGTGCAGGCCAGTCAAGTTCTTCCACACCGATCTCGACAAACCATTTCTGTATGGATCTAGCTTTGTGCACAGAGGCATTGTCATGCTGAAACAGGAAAGGGCCTTCCCCAAACAGTTACCACAAAGTTGGAAGCACAGAATCATCTAGAATGTAATTGTATGCTGTAGAGTTAAGATTTCCCTTCACTGGTACTAAGGGGCCTAGCCCAAACCATGAAAAACAGCCTATGAGCATTATTCCTCCTCCACCTGCATAGTGGCAGGTAGCGTTCTCCTGGTATCCGTCAAACCCATATGTGTCATTCGTCTGCAAGATGGTGAAGAGTGATTAATCACTCCAGAGAACGCCTTTCCACTGAGTCCAATGGCGGAGTCTAAATGCGGCAAGCTTTACACCCCTCCAGCCGACGCTTGGCACTGTGCATTCTGACCTTAGGCTTGTGTGTGGCTGCTCGGCCATGGAAACCCATTTCATGAAGTTCCGGACTAACAGTTATTTTAATGACCTTGCTTCCAGAAGTTTGGAACTCGGTAGTGAGTGTTGCAACCGTGGACAGACGCGCTTCAGTACTCGGCGGTCCTATTCTGTGAGCTTGTATGGCCTACCACTTCGTAGCTGAGCCGTTTTTGATCTTAGACGTTTCCAAAAGAACAGCACTTACAGTTGACCGGGGCAGCTCTAGTAGGGCAGAAACCTGATGAATTGACTTGTTGGAAATGTGGAATCCTATGACGGTGCCACGTTGAAAGTCACTGAGCTCTTCATTAAGGCCATTCTACTGTCAATGTTTGTCTACGGAGATTGCATGGCTGTGTGCTCGACTGTATACACCTGTCAGCAACGGGTGTGGCTAAAATAGCAGAATCCACAAATTTGAAGGGGTGTGCACATACTTTTGTATATATAGTATATATGTGGTACACAGAACAAGGTAAGAGCTAGTAAGAAATAAATTGCATTGAAAACCCCATGAAAATGCTAAACGATGCAACATGATATGAATCAGAGTGATTTTTCCCTAAAGCTGTCTTCGTGAGCTTTAAATCAAAGACCAAAAAGAAAACCTCCTGCCAAATAGAGAAGGCATCAATGGATAGCAGCCCCCCCAAACAAATAATAACCTTCATTACTTCCAGGGAGTTTAATAAGAAGCATGAACTAGCCTGGCGCACAACCAAAAGTTGGTAGAGGTGCTGACTAACTTCCAGGGAGGCTGTCTACATGTTTAGACTGCTCTTGGAGCGCTCCAAGAGATTAAAACCTGCTTTTAATAATCACATCCAGTAATAAATCTCTGTCCTGTATTAATAAAATGCCAACCCTAATTATTTATTCCACATGAAATCTTCTGTTTATATGACAACGTAAAGCGTCTGCTAAATGACTTAAATGTAAATGTAAATCTAACCGACCACCTGGGTACGATTATTCACTCATTACAGTTTCTGTATTAAACCTCTGCATAAAGGTTGCCATGATAGGTTTAGTTAATGATTTGTGTCTTCCATCATTAAACCAACGGGACAATCAAGATAATTTACAGACCCTTCCTTTCTACTGTGTTTGGCATGATTTGAGTATTATATGGGGTTGAGTAGGGTGGATGTGGAACGAGGCCAGGAGTCAGGAAGACATCCAGATTCACTTTTCTATGGGATTGGATTGTTCCTGAGAACACCAGTTAAACAGATTCCAGATTTAGAATCTCAGTAAACAGTGAGGAATAAGGACTGGCGCCTATGACGAAGAGGGCCCCTTGGAGATGAAAATGGCATCATTCAAATAGCAACTGTACGACATCTCTTACTCAAATGTGTCCCAATATGAAGTACTCCTATCATGGATCATTCCAGAAAATAGACATTTTGTGAGAGAGTTTGGCAGGCATACTGTAATGTTGATCTATTCTCCTAAACACATTGTGCGTGACACATGATGATCGCTGTGGCAAGTCAATGTGGAGAGACGCCCTAAAATAAGGGCTTGTCAGTCATTGCTCTTGGTCCGACACCAGAAGAAGCACGGGGAATGCTCTAAATACAGACTGCTGACACATGACCTTGTGCATCATCACGAACTGCCACAATATCTAAAGGTATATAGTCAGAATATGTGACAACAACTCAACCTAAAGACAGACAAGGTGTGGTACGTGTCTGTGTTGACATGCTAAGGTGAAGGTATGACAGAATGAGGTGAGCGTGGTAAAGAATTGATATTTCAATTTCTCTGCGGGTATGTTGTAGCAGTATTGCAGCTCCACAGAAAACATATCCTGCATACTTCTGGGCACGTTGGAGGAGCAATCTTGGCTAGTCTCTCTAAGTGTCTGAAACTCTTTGACAAGCACACAAAGGAAAACGACCCAAAACATGAAATAATTCAACATAAATTCGAACATGTTGTAATGAACAGCATATGTAGGAATGAGGTCAATTTGCATTCTTCAGATCCCAACTCTTCAATACACTCGTGGCTCTTACTATAGTAATGCTTCCCCTGAGGTAAAATGCAGGACTGGGTCCAAATGTACACCGAGCAAGGGCATGGCACTATTGTACCGCTTCTTACTTGTTATTCATTCATTTGTTTGTTCATTGTCTCACTGGTCAATTTATACATTTATTCCTTCCTTCATTCATTCATCCATCCATTCATTTCTCTGGGTACAACAGATTTCCTATGTCAAATAATCGATTTATACAAGTAATATGTACATCATATTAGAAATGAGGAAAGGTTACATACTAATGCACTGCGGGTAGCCATAGTAACTGTCTGCACAGCGTTCACAGTTGTTTCCGGTGAATTCTGGCCGGCAGTGGCAACGTCCTGTCCCCATCTCACAACCAGCAGTAGTCCTGGCATCACACCTGCAGGCTGTAGTCACACATGCACACGCGCACGCAAACAGAAATGTGCCCACACACATACACACCAAAATACTGCTCTTGAGACATACGACAACAATCAAAGAAAATGATGATGGAACTAACCAGCTTTTACTATCTGTGTTTTCCCAAGTCAACACATTCCGCTGTTAAGCTTACTTAATTTAATTTGTAGCTTCTTTGGTCTCTCCAAAGCGCTGAGGGCAACCATTTTCATTTCATCCACACTCAAAGCACAACCACAACTGGCAGCTATTTACAGTGCGTTATTGTACAATCCAGGTGTGCAAAACTCTTAGAGATTTACCCAGAAAGACCAAATGTGATTTTGACATGTATTGACTCAAGGGGTGTGAATACTTATGTAAATTAGATATTTCTATATTACATTTTCAGTAAATTTGCACAAATTTCCAAAAACATGTTTTCACTTTGTCATTATGGGTTATTGTGTGTAGATGGTTGATTAAAAAAAATATTTAATCCATTTTGAATTCAGGCTGTAACACAACAAAATGTGGAATAAGTCAAGGCGTATTCTACTTTCTGAAGGCACTATATGTGGCGAGGAGAATCAACGACGTACCACGCTAGCAATGTAAACAAGTGTGGCGCCGAAGTTAGCAACACTACAAGTGGCTAGAGCTAGTGGTTGGTGCCACTGTGTATACAAACGACACCGAAGTCTCTGGGGTCAAGTTTCTTTTCCATTTTGGTCTCATTATCTATCCATAGGTCAGAAAGCAAGCTACAGCAGCTCTTAACTAAACATTAGTACCCCAACTATTTGATATACTGTATGACAAAACGTTGCACATGTAGGCCTACAATTCTGCCAGTAACCATACTGTTTGGTAATATATAACTAAAGGTGATATTTTCACATCATAAAAAATATATTGTCATCATTAGAAGGCACTTTAGGAACAAAGGAAGACACTAAGGCCATAGAGAAAGGAGAAACTGAGAAAAACAGTTTGAAGAAGAGAAGAAAAGGTCTAGCTCACGTATGCATCCACTGTGAGACTCTGGAGGTGATCCATGGGGTCTGTAGAATCCATCAGCACAAAGCTCACAGTTCAATCCCGCTGTGTTGTGCTAGTGAGAGGGAAACACACAGAGCAGTCAAACACCACACAACAATGGAGTGACTGGTTCAGAGGGACACTATGTTTTGGTTGCAACTAAGGTTCCTCTCAGGCAAGAAGACAAACTGCAAAACGGGTGTTTTCTAAAACCTATAGATAAATGTTTTTATCAAACACTCCTTACTGTTGCTAATCCATCTGCTTGCGGTACCACCAGTATCTTAACCTCTTTCACACTGAGCATGCAGTTTAGAGAGATGGCTTTTTTAACATGCTTCCTGCAAGGGTATTTTAGTCCAAAAGGATAACAGTGCATCTCATAATTGGTGTTGAGGAAAAGTACTTTGTCTTGGGAGATTTAGTCAAAATGAACTGGCTGACATCTTGTTTGATTTGGAACACATGCCAACCCCTGCACAGAGAGGGATATCTCTGCATGCCAATATCTCTGCATGCCACAAGGAGTTTAATACAGAAAATATCCACCATTTGTACGTTGACTTGGAACTGAAGAGAAATTTCCATTACAGACCTCCATGTCTGCTCCTAGATCTGGGTCATGTTTATTAGGGCACACCGTAGCGAAACGTTTTGCGATGGCAAACGAAAACAAGTGTTTCTTATTGGACAAGTTCAGGTAGTACCTCCTAGTTTCACTCCATTCGCTTCTGTTTTGTGCCTACTGAACACTACCCTTATTCTTATTCTAGTGTAGGCATGCTCCCACATACATGCTATACATACCATATATAATGTCAAATTACAATGATTCATGTCACACATAAAATCCTAAATGTAGATGATGAACAGTCTTGGTGCTTGTCTCTCTCTCACACACACACACACACACAGGAATCCGTTCGGACTTGTAACAGGCTTCATACCTGGCAGTTGATGCACACTCCTCCGCCGTCGTACCTGCCCAATGTGTCTAAACTTGCTCTCCTCTGCTCCACCTCTGGGTCGTAATAACACTCAGTGGCATGTGAATGGCACTGGCAGGCTGTGGGAGAAATCCCCGAAACAGTCAGCAAGTAAACACACACATGAAGCAGAGGTGCGCACACACACACAAAACAGACACACACACACACATGAAACAGAGACAGGTAAGAGCAAGTTCTGTATTTTATATCTTACAGTATATCTACTTCCCTTCCCAAAGGAGAGTGATGTGACTATAAAGTCACTAGAAAGGCTCTCAGTATAGTCAACCCTAACAGGACAGTACACCCTCTACTTCCTCCTCCTCCTCAATCTGCCTCGTTAATGTTTCTGAATGGTCAAGGCGCATGTTCTAAGACGTCAGTGCACTGATTGGATTACAGACTTCTCCACTCTTTCGATCTCTCTCTCTTGTTCTGCGGTTGTAGAGTTGCAGGCTCCAGTTTCAGCATCTCCGACTCTGGGCTCGGGAGGGAGGGAGAATCTTGTCAACAGGCCAGGGCAATTAGGAACCAGCTGGCATTGGGACTGACTGAGTGGCTGTGTAGAGGACAGCAGTATTGGCGCTGGGCTAGCTACAGTAGACTGCATGCAGTGCAGTACATCACACACATACCACATGAGTAATTCTCTTAACAGTTTGCTCCTAGTTCCAACACCATATCAGGGCATTAAGCACTGAAGCTAATGTGGTAGAGGACGTGGCGGGAGAACCGTAATGAAGACATTCTGTGGCTGTACTTTCTCGAGCAGTGTCATTGAAACACATTCATGACAAAGGAGAAAGCAGAGAACAGTTATACCCTTTTCCAGGGTCGCAACTTTCATGTCACCCCACATTCTGAAATTGCATTTCTGTCCCCCCCAGTTTTATCATTGGAATGTGATACAAAACGAGGCAACGGTGTGCATTATGACCATACAGACATCTCCCGAGCGGTCGGGGAGGCTGTTTGGAGAGTTTTTCCGACTAGATTAGAAAAATGATTAAAAAATGATGTCCCCCCGCTTCAAAAACCAAAGTTGCGCCCCTGCCCTTTTCACACTCTCATGCCAACCCCCGACCAAACTGTGCTTGGTTTGGAACACGTTGGCACAAAGCAAAGAGAGGAAGGTGAGGGTGGCAAAGAGAGGAGGGTGGAGTGTGGTACTCACGTTGGCACTCGTTGGGACTGTCTGTCGTAGCAGCACGCCATGGCTTCTGGTTGAACCCTGGACAGCAGCGGTCACATGACTCACCACAGGTGTTGTGTTCGCACTCGCACTGTAGCCTAAAGACAGGAGTAGAAAAGAATAGACTGGGTTTCCTGCATCATTCTTTCATGTTTACGACTTTCAATTGAAGAAAGGGAGTAGCCTACAGTATATCATCAATAAGAAGCATCTGGTGACTGTTCACTCAAGACTCAAAAACATATCTAAATCAATTTTAGATGGACCTTGATGCAAGGTGTAAAACAGTAAAGTCCCTTCCAAAGTGAATGAAGCCACTATGGTTAGATCAATCATTCACTGTCAAACTATCGTATGATGTCATCGACCCTTATTGTTTTCCATTGCCCATAAAATACATCAACTCCATAAGGACATCATCTTGGCCTCTTGCCAATGGATTACATCACAATCACAATCACTACTAATCAGGATATCTAAAACATGGTGCCTTTTACAATGGCAATGCCAGGAAACAAACAGATGAAGTCATTTCCTTTCTACCAAATCCAGAGCTATCTTTTCAACCTCAAGAGCACAGTGATAGAGTCTGTGTCTAAGTTAAAACAACACTTTTTTCAGTTAACCTCATCCCCCATACGCTTTACAACCCCCTAACCACAGCACATCCATTCACCCCTGTAAATGACAAATAAACTAAAGTAATAATTTGTCATACTGAACTACTCAATGAATCCTCTGTTTTTGTTTTGGGGAACTTTTACACACATAATTACGGCCCATGTTCAATAGGCTACAGTATGAATGAATGAAAGGTAACGGATTCAACTGTAAGTATAAACAACAACAGACAAGTATACGTTTCTGGAGAACGAAACAGTAAACAAAGAAGCAGGTAAAAACAAGTATGAAAGCAGTAAACTACTCACCGATTGGGTTTGCCTTGGTTACGCCCCCCGCACACCTCCGCGTGGCCGTGACAAACGCAGCGTCCCCCGACACTGATGTCTTTGATGCTGTAGTAATACTGTCAACAACGCAGAGAGAACAACACCGTCGAAACACTGTGGCAAGACCAACAACCATCTGCTCTATCCGAAACACCACATATCAACCTCACCTAAACAAACCCAGACATAGTCTGCCAATGCAGCGTAGGTGAGTTACATTGGGTTCTTTGGTTTTAGTCATAGCCTAGGCCACAGACGCTCACTAGCATAATTGAAGCTGGAGTTATTCAGGTATGCCTATCTTATACGGTATATCAACGGCAGGTAGCCTATCGGTTAAGAGCGTTGGGCCAGTAACCGAAAGGTCGCTGGTTCGAATCCTCGAGCCGGCAAGGTGGAAGAATCTGCAAGGCAGATTGAGCAAGGCAGCTAACCCTGAACAACAACTGTTCCCTTGGCGATGATGTGGATGTTGATTAAGGCAGCCCCCTGCACCTCTCTGGTTCAGAGGGGTTGGGTTAAATGCGGAAGACACATTTCAGTTGAATGCATTCAGTTGACTAGGTATCCCCTTCTCCACTGTTTCAGCCGCTGTCTGTCTGCCAGCCCAGCTTCTACAGGACCCTAGAGTCTCTCTTGTGGGGCACTGCTCTTAGAGCATAAACATGTTAGTTTTGATTCATATACACCCTAACTGGTGAACAGCTTTCCTGTATGGGTTCTGTGCTGCACTTCACAATGGCCTCATACTGTACACACTTGCTCTAAAAACATGAGTGTGTGTGTGCGCCTGTCTGTCTGCGCGTGTGTGTGTTGTCCCACACTGTGCTGTGTTACTGAAGCGTGTTCCTGCAGCACCAGGGAGCTGTCTGGACCAGTCTTCACATTCTCTCTCTGTGTGTGGAGGGAATTACCCTGGTGAAGACTGGACAGACACCTCTGGCAGGGAGCCCCGACCAGGAGGAAGGAATGTGCAGCGAGAGAGAAATCAGGCCAGTGTGTTTGTGTCAGCAGAAAGGTGCTGAGAGGGGCTACATCTTGTCACATTGGGCAATGAGGCAGAAGGTAGGCTAAACATAACAGGTTGGTGTGAGACCATGTCATTGTGTGCTCTGCTGATGATGCATTCCTTGTTGCCCCTGAGGGGGTTGGTAAAGTTGAAGTAAATTGAACTGATCTGAACTGTAATGAAATGAACTGGGTGCCTTTTGTGTGACTCACCCTGCGTGTGACAGTGGGGTCCCTCTGGGCCTTGGAAATTAGGTGCCCCAACAGAGTGCTGGTCCTGAGGAAGTGCAGGCGGATGTTGGTGGCCTTGGTGAAATCTCTCAGCACTGGAGAATAGCTGAAGTTCTTAGAGCCCGGGCGACCGTTGACCAGGGACACCACAATCTGGACAACAACAACATTACTCAGACACAAATATCCCCATCACTCTGTAGAAGTAGTAGTCTTTTGGTACATTTTACAGGATTCAACATTGTGACAATCTTATGTTCCTATTCAATGAGTTTCTCACCTCTCCGTTCTCCAACGGAACGATCTTTGAGTACTCTGTGGTGCAGATCTGGTCATCATCTCGGACTACGCGTCCATTTGGTTCTTTGCCAAACCTCTCAATGCACTCCCTTTTAGAATCTGACAAGAACAAACAGAGTGACATGTCAACCACTATCATCTCTGTATCAGGGGCCAACCGTAACGTTATGTTTCTAAGAGACTTCATCAAAATTCTTCAGATTATTTCCATTACTCTAGCCCCCTGGCCCTTTGTAGCGCTCTGTTGTGGCAGTACATTCCAATGCTTCATCAATGTCTTGGTGTCCTCTTTTACCCTGTTCACATGTCTCACTAAATCCAAATTTGAACCTGTGTCCTATCGATGCCTGTGGCTACAGAGGCGTCTCCCAACCTTGCTGTCATGGTGATTTGGCATAACAATTGTTTAAGCATCCTTTACAAGCTTCTACTGACTGCTGATTTCCACATGTGGATACTAGGTTATCTGACCTATTCCCACCCTGCCCACTGATAAGACAATCTGATCTCCTTTATCGACATGACAGCATAAACATGGTGTGGAAACTGCATGACGACCTCAAGCATAGTATACGCTGCCGTTCAAAAGTTTGGGGTCACTTAGAAATGTCCTTGTTTTCCATGAAAACATACATGAGATGAGTTGCAAAATGAATATGAAATATAGTCAAGACGTTGACAAGGTTATAAATAATGATTTTTAATTGAAATAATAATTGTGTCCTTCAAACTTTGCTTTCGTCAAAGACTCCTCCATTTGCAGAAATTACAGCCTTGCAGACCTTTGGCATTCTAGTTGTCAATTTGTTGAGGTAATCTGAAGAGATTTCACCCCGTGCTTCCTGAAGCACCTCCCACAAGTTGGATTGGCTTGATGGGCACTTCTTACGTACCATACGGTCAAGCTGCTCCCACAACAGCTCAATAGAGTTGGGATCCGGTGACTGTGCTGGCCACTCCATTATAGACAGAATACCAGCTGACTGCTTCTTCCCTATATAGTTATTGCATAGTTTGGAGCTGTACTTTGGGTTATTGTCCTGTTGTAGGAGGAAATTGGCTCCAATTAAGCACCGTCCACAGGGTATGGCATGACGTTGCAAAATGGAGTGATAGCCTTCCTTCTTCAAGATCCCTTTTACCCTGTCCAAATCTCCCACTTTACCACCACCAAAGCACCTCCAGAACATTCCATTGCCTCCACCATGCTTGACAGATGGCGTCAAGCACTCCTCCAGCATCTTTTCATTTTTTCTGCGTCTCACTAATGTTCTTCTTTGTGATCCGAATCCCTCAAACTTAGATTTGTCTGCCATAACACTTTTTTCCAATCTTCCTCTGTCCAGTGACTGTGTTCTTTTGCCCATCTTAATCTTTTTATTGGCCAGTCTGAGATATGGATTTTTCTTTGCAACTCTGCCTAGGCCAGCATCCCAGAGTTGCCTCTTCACTGTTGACGTTGAGACTGATGTTATGCGGGTACTATTTAATGAAGCTGCCAGTTGAGGACTTGTGAGGCGTCTGTTTCTCAAAATAGACACTCTAATGTACTTGTCCTCTTGCTCAGTTGTGCACCAGGGCCTCCCACTCCTCTTTCTTTTCTGGTTAGAGACAGTTTGCGCTGTTCTGTGAAGTAAGTAGCACACAGAGCTGTACGAGATCTTTAGTTTCTTGCCAATTTCTCGCATGGAATAGCCTTCAATTCTCAGAACAAGAATAGACTGACCAGTTTCAGAAGAAAGTACTTTGTTTCTGGCCATTTTGAGCCTGTAATCGAACCCACAAATGCTGATGCTCCAGATACTCAACTAGTCTTAAGGCCAGTTTTATTGCCTCTTAAATCAGGACAACAGTTTTCAGCTGTGCTAACATAATTGCAAAAGGGTGTTCTAATGATCAATTAGCCTTTTAAAATGATAAACTTGGATTAGCTAACACAACGTGCCATTGGAACACAGGAGTGATGGTTGGTGATAATGGGCCTCTGTACGCCTACGTAGATATTCCATTAAAAAATCTGCCGTTTCCAGCTACAATAGTCATTTACTACATTAACAATGTCTACACTGTATTTCTGATAAATTTTATGTTATTTTAATGGACAAAAAAAGTGTGCTTTTCTTTCAAAAACAAGGACATTTCTAAGTGACCCCAAACTTTTGAACAGTAGTGTATAATAAATGCAATCCGGTTTATTCCTCTTTGACATTGAGCAGTATTACAAACCACTGACTGAGTTATACCATATTCCTGTGTTTCATATTGCTGGTTCTAAACATAGAAGCCAGAAGAGTGCACACACTCTCTGAGGGCTCCAAGGGTTTTGTCTGTTGGAAGGCCTATTCCCGGAAAAGTAAAAAATATTGGTGCCATTTGTTTGAAAATAAATATACTGAATACCAAGAATCAAAGACCATAAAATATTGATAGCCAGGAATGTATACATTTTCCAGAGACACATTAAGAGAGAGAGAGAGATCAAAAGAGAGAGAGAGATCAAGAGAGAGAGAGAGATCAAGAGAGAAAGAGAGAGCAAGAGAGAGAGCGAGATCAAGAGAGAAAGAGAGATCAAGAGAGAAAGAGAGAGCAAGAGAGAGAGCGAGATCAAGAGAGAAAGAGAGATCAAGAGAGATCAAGAGAGAGCAAGAGAGAGCGAGAGATCAAGAGAGAAAGAGAGATCAAGAGAGAAAGAGAGATCAAGAGAGAGCAAGAGAGACAGAGAGATCAAGAGAGAGCAAGAGAGCGAGAGAGATTGAGATTAGGAGAAGACAAAGAAAAGCCTAAAATGAAATTCAAAAGGAGATAAGGCACAGCTGTTTCTGCTGGAAAGGTGCCTCACAGGGACTGAGCATGTCTTCACTTTAAGAACAGGCTGGTGAGCTTGTGTATGGGGAGGTAAAGTATATTGGAGATGGCAGGCCTACTGACTGGATCATAAGTCACTTATAAACCAAGCTCTTTGCACTTATGGTAAGTATTAGGATTACAGTTCCGGGGGACAGCACATTTTTCATTGGACTTCACAAATCCTTTTCACTTTGAAGGTATTTCATCACAATCTATAATGTTTGTCAATTCGCTCTAGGCTGCATTAAGCAGCAACACAATCTCAACATGTACCGGACGACAGGTCATCTCATTGGTTCAATAACTCATATATAAACACAGTTTTCAACTTTTTCAACAGTTTTCAAGTCCTGCAAAAGCTGACTACCAGACCCAACCAAGAGCCTTGAGAAGCACCAGCATAACAGACACGTGTGAATGGGAAAATAAAACAGTAATACTTACGAGCAAAGTACTGCCATGGAGCATACGTTTTCCCATGGTCCAAGGAGCGCTCCAGGACCCATAGGTCAGGCCGAGGGGCGTTGGCAAACTTGATGAGGATGTAGGCCACATGGAAGAGCTGAAAATAATATTAGCACAAAGAGCAGATCAGTGTGAAACAGAGGGCTACAAACAAACATATTGTTAATGGATTCTGGCATTAGTTGTGGTTGGTTCAAAACGCTGTGGTTTCCTGGGCCTTGGTCCACTAACACCAGCTCAGACTTGGCAGAAGGCTGAGCCTCAGCCACAGACAATACTCCATTTCCTTTTACGTGAAGGCCGGAGCACAATCACGTCAACAACAATAATCTACTCTACTGTACCTCCGGCAAAAATACAAAATGCAACAATGGATATTGGCGGGAACTGGAACGTGCTGTCGTACACATAAATCCAGAGCATCCCAAACTTGCTCAATGGGTGACATGTCTGGTGAGTATGCAGGCCATGGAAGAACTAGGAAATGTTCAGCTTCCAGGAATTGTGTACAGATCTTTGCGACATGGGACCGTGCATTATCATAATGAAACATGAGGTGACGGCTGTGGATGAATGACACGACAACAGGCCTCAGGATCTCGTCACGGTATCTCTGTGTATTCAAATTACCATTGATAAAATGCAATTGTGTTCATTGTCCGTAGCTTATGCCTGCCTATACCATAACCCCACTGCCACCATGGGGCACTCTGTTCACAACATTGACATCAGCAAACTGCTCACCCACACGACGCCATACACGCTGTCTGCTATCTGCCCAGTACAGTTGAAAACGGGATTCATCCGTGAAGAGCACACTTGTCTAGCGCGCCAGTGGCCATCAAAGATGAGCATTTGCCCACGGAAGTAGGTTACGACGCCAAACTGCAGTCAGGTCAAGACCCTGTTGAGGATGACGAGCACGCAGATGGTCTTCCCTGAGACGGTTTATGACCGTTTTTTTGTGCAGAAAATCTTTGGTTGTGGAAACCCACAGTTTCATCAGCTGTCCGGGTGGCTGGTCTCAGACAATCCCGTAGGTAAAGAATTCGGATGTGGAGGTCCTGGGCTCGCGTGGTTACACGTGGTCTATGGTTGTGAGGATGTTGGAAATACTGCCAAATTCTCTAAAATGACGTTGGAGGCGGCATATGGTAGAGAAATTAACATTAAATCCTCTGGCAACAGCTCTGGTGGACATTCCTGCAGTCAGCATGCCAATTGCACGCTCCCTCAAAACATGAGACATCTGTGGCATTGTGTTGTGTGACAAAACTGCACATTTTAGAGTGGCCTTTTATTGTCCCCAGCACCTGTGTAATGATCATGCTGTTTAATCTGCTTCTTTATATGCCACACCTGTCAGGTGGATGGATCATCTTGGCAAAGGCAAAATGCTCACTAACAGGGATGTAAACAAATGTGTGCACAACATTTGAGAGAAATAAGCTTTTTGTGCGTATGGAACATTTCTGGGCTATTTTATTTTAGCGCATTGATATTTTTGTTCAGTGTAGTATGGTACAGTAAAATACAACAGTCGGATTTTACAAAGGCTCAACAAGACCTGTGTGTAGTGGATGAAACTGCTGCAGGTGCTTCTGAAACACCCGGCCCTCCGAAACGATATCTCTACCATCAGACAACACAGGCTACACAAGAGCACCTGATGATGAAGATGACTTATCCTTCCCCCAGTGTACACTACCCTATCTCTAAGTCCCTCATGGCTATGTTTCCACACTCAATGTTCCTATCTCGCCATCATCATCATCATCATCAGGGCTCAAGAGCGGGTTGCTTCAGTTCGATTGAATAGAATTAAAAGCTGCTTTTTTCAACCGTCAAAGCTGTCTTTGTGGTGGTTGACATTGCCTTTGCCCAGTTTGGAATTAGAACTTACGACATCAGACCACACGGCATGTGACAATCGCAGTGTAAACAAACATACCTCACCACCCCCACCCTCACTTCTGTGATTTGTTCAATGTAATGTCAAAATGCAGATCTCTACCGAAATAGGCATACCCCAATGTAATTATTTATCATGAGAGGGCCATAAACATTACCTAGTAATGCTTACACTGCCAGAAAGATTCAAATATAACTTTTCTGCTGAAAAAGTGTTAGGCATTGCTAAGGTGTAGTCACATTTGAGGACACAAGCTGAAGTACACAGTGCAAATTATATTCCACCGAGTCGTGGCTGAACGACAACACGGATAATATAGAGCTGGCGGGATTTTCCGTGCACCGGCAGAACAGAGTCTGGTAAGACGAGGGGTGGGGGTGTGTGTCTATTTGTCAATAACAACTGGTGCGCGATGTCGAATATTAAAGAAGTCTCGAGGTATTGCTCACCTTAGTAGAGTACCTTAAAATAAGCTGTAGATCACACTATCTACCAAGAGAGTTCTCATCTATATCTTTCGTAGCCGTCTATTTACAACCACAGAACGATCCTGGCACTAAGACCGCACTCAACCAACTCTATAAGGCCATAAGCAAACAAGAAAATGCTCATCCAGAAACGGCGCTCCTAGTGGCCAGACACTTTAATGCAGGCAAACTTAAATCCGTTTTACCTCATTTCTACAAGCATGTCACATGTGCAACCAGAGGCAAAAAAACTCTAGACCACCTTAACTCCACACACAGAGATGCATACAAAGCTTTCCCCCACCCTCCATTTGGCAAATCTAACAATAATTCTATCCTCATGATTCCTACTTACAAGCAAAAACTAAAGCAGGAAGAATCAGTGACTCGCTCAATATGGACGTGGTCAGATGAAGAGGATGCTACACTACAGGACTGTTTTGCTAGCACAGACTGGAATATGTTCCGGGATTCATCCGATGGCATTGAGGAGTACACCACATCAGTCACCGGCTTCATCAACAAGTGCATCGACCATGTCGTCCCCACAGTAACCGTCCGTACATATCCCAACCAGAAGCCATGGATTACAGGCAACATCCGCATTGAGCTAAAGGCTAGAGCTACCGCTTTCAAGGAAGATACACTAATCCGGACACTTATAAGATATCCCGCTATGCCCTTAGATGAACCATAAAAACAAGCAAAGCTTCAATACAGGATTAAGATTGAATCCTACTACACCGGTTCTGATGCTCATCGGATGAGGCAGGGCTTGAAAACTATTACGGACTACAAAGGGAAACCCAGACGCGAGCTGCCCAGTGACGCGAACCTACCAGACAAGTTAAATGCCTTTTATGCTCGCTTCGAGGCAAGCAACACGGAAGCATGCACTAGAGCACCAGCTGTTCTGGACGACTGTGTGATAACGCTCTCGGTAGCCAATGTGAGCAAGACAACATTCACAAAGCCGCGGGGCCAGATGGATTACAAGGACGTGTACTCAAAGCATGTGCGGACCAACTGGCAAGTGTCTTCACTGACATTTTTAACCTCTCCCTGACCGAGTCTGTAATACCTACATGTTCAAGCAGACCACCATAGTCCCTGTGCCCAAGGAAGCGAAGGTAACCTGCCTAGATGATTACCACCCCGTAGCACTCACGTCGGTAGCCATGAAGTGCTTTGAAAGGCTGGTCATGGCTCAAATCAACAGCATTCTCCCGGATGCCCTAGACCCACTCCAATTCGCATACCGCCCCAACAGATCCACAGATGAAGCAATCTCAATCGCACTCCACACTGCCCTTTGCCACCTGGACAAAAGGAACACCTATGTGAGAATGCTGTTCATTGACTACAGCTCAGCATTCAAAACCATAGTGCCCATGAAGCTCATCACCAATCTAAGGACCCTGGGACTAAACACCTCCCTCTGAAACTGGATCCTGGACTTCCTGACGGACCGCCTCCAGGTGGTTAGGGTATGCAACAACACGTCTGCCACTCTGATCCTCAACACTGGGGCCACTCAGGGGTGTGTACTTAGTCCCCTCCTGTACTCCTTGTTCACTCACGACTGCGTGGCCAAACACGACTCCAACACCATTATTAAGTTTGCTGTCGACACAACAGTGGTAGGCATGATCACCGACAACGATGAGACAGCTTATAGGGAGGAGGTCAGAGACCTGGCAGTGTGATGCCAGGACAACAACCTCTCCCTCAATGTGAGCATGACAAAGGAGCTGATCGTGGACTACAGGAAAAGCCGGGCGAACAGGCCCCCATTAACATCGATGGGGCTGTAGTGGAGTGGGTCGAGAGTTTCAAGTTCCTTGGTGTCCACATCACCAATGAACTATCATGGTCCAAACACACCAAGACAGTCGTGAAGAGGGCACGACAACACATTTTTCCCCTCAGGAGCATGGGTCCCCAGATCCTCAAAAAGTTCTACAGCTGCAGCATCAAGAGCATCCTGATCGGTTGCATCACCGCCTGGTATGGCAACTGCTCAGCATCTGACCGTAAGGCGATACAGAGGGTAGTGCGTACAGCCCAGTACATTACTGGGGCCAAGCTTCCTGCGATCCAGGACCTATATAATAGGCGGAGTCAGAGGAAAGCCCAAAAAATTGTCAGAGACTCCAGTCACCCAAGTCATAGACTGTTTTCTCTGCTACCGCATGGCAAGCGGTACCAGAGCGCCAAGTCTAGGACCAAAAGGCTCCTTAACAGCTTCTATCCCCAAGCCTTAAGACTGCTGAACAATTAATCAAATGGCCACCGGACTATTTACATTGACCCCCTCTCCATTTGTTGTGTACACTGCTGCTACTTGCTGTTTATTATCTATGCATCGTCACTTCACCTCTACCTACATGTACAAATTACCTTGACTAACCTGTACCTAACATTGACTCGGTACCGGTACCCCTTGTATATAGCCTCATTATTTTTTTGTTATTGTGTTACTTTTTATTATTTTCTATTTACGTTTATTTGGTAAATATTTTCTTAACTCTTCTTGAACTTTAAGGGCTTGTAAGTAAGCCCCCGCACATTGACTCTGTATGGGCATCCCCCTGTATATTTTGTTATTTTTTACTACTCCTCTTTAATTACTTGTTACTTTTATCTCTTATTCTTATCCGTATTTTTTGAAACTGCACTATCGTTAGGAACTCGTAAGTAAGCATTTCACTGTAAGGTCTACACTTGTTGTATTCGGTGCATGTGACAAATTACATTTGATTTCATTTGAAAGGCCATATTGTAAGCGGAGGTGCGAGGTTCACAGCCAGGGAAGTTTGATCCTTTGTCTGGATAGGCCAGAAAATGTGATGTGTCGCTCCCTATGCAAATGAGGTGTTATATTTCCAATACTGCATGTTAGATAATAGGTGAGAATGGCATGTGAAGCGGGACAACCAGAGCTGTCACGGAGTGTACAATAATTGATGTTGCGCCATTCACAGAGCACTCGGTACACAAAAATGTTGGTCGGAACCAGTCCAGAACCGCACAAAGTCCACTAAATAGGCAACTTAATTTTAAGGCTTTAAGCTGAAATTATTTCCAAAAGATTTTATTATTGGCAGAGATCCTAAAGCATGAGTGAGAAACGGAAAAGAGTATGCAAACATTAGCTTTACATACCGCATGAAAACGATCTAAAAATGTACAAAAAAAGGTCCTGCTTTAAAACTGGCTGCCTTTTGTAGATGTAGCCCGTGTTATTTATGACAGTCCCTAACAGTTTTTTTTACCCTCAGACAGTCCCTAACTCTTTACATTAATTGTATGGCTTGGGAGTTTGTTGGCCACCCTCAGAGTCTCAATATCTTTTACTGTCGCTCTCATCTCACAATTTCTTCCTCTTTTCTTTGGAGAGAGCGCCCACAAACTGTGAACTGTACACCAGAAAGAAACCAAGAAATATTGACCATTGATAACTTGGATAACTTACTGGAAACCAAGTTGTAAAGTATAAATTTACTAGTACATAAGAATCAAGTGCTTAGATAGTCAGAGTAAACTGAACCAGAATGGAATTAGGATGTCTTTTCCATTGATGCTTATGAACGGAGGATCCTGGTTAGCTGAGTTAGCTTTATGATAGCTAAATTATATTCCTGTATTGGTGAATAACAAAAGTGTAAATAATATTTACGATCTAAAACCAGTCAGGATATTGACATAAGCATGTATGCTATGAAACTGATGATGTAGCTCCGTTCATTTTTTTGGAAACGTTTTTCATATTTTGCATTTGCTATCGCTACCTGTGCATTTCTTTGTAGGAGAGTGATTGAACAGTAATGGAGCTCAGCTGGTTTTGCAACATAATCTGTAAGTCCTTCTGAGACCTCTACATGTAAAAACAAAAAGAGTTATTACAGAACAGTTACTGAGACTTTGTTGCTGATAAAAGTAAGAGACTGAATAATTGATTATTCTGTAAGTTCTGTGCAGACTTTCTTTGTACCCCACTTTCGATTCCACAGCACCAGCGCCACCTGCCATCTTCTACAAACTACTTTGCTCATCATCTACAACTTCTACAATCATCATCTTCGCCTCATCTCTATAGAGGGACATTTGACTGGTACATTGTGGTAGGAACTGGACTGATAATTGAGTGCACTCACTTTTTTTATTGGCTACCCAGTTTCTTATTTGTTTTGATTAGGGATGCATGATATATGGGTGAACATCGGAATCAGCTAATATTAGCTAAAAATGCGAACATCGGTATCGGCCAATGTCTAGTTTAACGCCGATGTGCAAAACCGATGTCAAAGCTGACGTATATACATATATAACGTAGGTACATGAGGTAGTGATGCCACGTAAAATGTTGCGCTACACGTGCAACACAGCATTCCTAACCTAGCCCACAAATGTCTGCTGTGTGGATCGAGCAGTCAACAAGTTGAGCAGTCATTTGAAAGAATAAGAACATTTCAGCAAGACAACTCAAAGGCGAAATCCATTAACGCCAAGATGATGGAATTCATTGCCCTTGATAATCAACCGTTCTCTGTCGTGGGCGATGTTGGCTTTCGCCGACTGGTCAAGCACCGGTACACACTACCAAGTGCGTTATTTTTCAGATGTTGCCCTACCGGAGTTACACAGTAATAGCGTCACTGCTATTAGCTTCACAACATACATATTATGGAATGCGGTTTGGGTCTTTGCGTGTCAAAAAAAGATACAGTAACACTGTCAAATCTGTACAAAAAAGTTTGCAAACACAGGCCACGAACAATGTGTTTTCAATACCGCATTGGTAATAAAGCATAATTTGTTCGACCGCAACTTCTGGGGTAGCTAGCTTTAGCTTGGTACCTAGCTAGCACCAATACAATCAGCCTGAAAACAATGACCAGTAGAAACTAGTCATTTTCATTCATCTTAGCAATGATTTAGGAATCCTTGTGAGTAAGTATTAGCTAGGTTGCCACTTGTTGTTCGCCTATTGAAATTGAACTTCAGTTGATGAAAATAAATAGCTAGCCAGCTACTTAACCCTGTTGCCCAAAGCTAACGTTATAAGCAGCCAGCTAGCTTCATCTGGCTAGTGAGGCTCGACCAGACCGGGTTATGTGTTGTGAAACTAGCCACAATAAGGATTAGGCACAATAGTGGAATTTGCGGTTTGCCTTCAAAATAAAAGTATGTCATTGACAGTGATGCAAATGAATACAAATAGTATAATTATGCCATACCTTTATTTTGAATGCTAACCGCAAAGTCCACTGTTGTGGCTAATCCTTATTGTGGCTAGCTTCACATAGATGGGTCCTACCACCATTAATCAAATAAGAACTGTCTTATATATTAGGGTTATTCTAGCTAGCTAACTATAGCTACTGAAACAGATTATGTCGTTTTGCTATGTTTTTGGGGAAGAACATTGATTCCATGAGCTTTTTGACCAGCACTGTAGGTGCGCGAGACAACTTTACCAACATCATAGCATACGTATCGACGAATCGTTATGACATATGAAATACGAGTGATAGTGTAATAACTACGTAAAAAAATTATGAACGTGTTAAATTATTATGTGACATGCAGTCATATTCAGGTCCTGATTGGTCAACAAGCTTAATTGACATGTCAAATAGTGTTATTTACATGTCAAATAGTGTTAAATAGTATATTTTTTGACACGCAAAGACCCAAACGGCGTTCCATAGCAAAGAACCAAACGGCGTTCCATAGAAATCCTGGTTGAGAATGAAACGACTGAACAATGAAACAGCACAGCAAGTAAGTGAAAGAAATGGGATTTGATTATGTTTTACTGGTAATGGGGACATACGTAAATGCCAACAAAATAACTTTTTGGTCAGTGTGGTGTGTGTGTGTAACCTTTATTTAACTAGGCAAGTCAGTTAAGAACAAATTCCTATTTACAATGACGGCCTAGCCCAGCCAAACCTGGACGACGCTGGGACATTTGTGCGCCACCCTATGGGACTCTCAATCACGTCCGGATGTGATACAGCCTGGATTCGAACCAGGGACTGTAGTGACACCTCTTGCACTGAGATGCAGTGCCTTAGACCGCTGCGTCCGTGTGTGTGTTAACTATTTAACTGTACTAGAATTCTTAAAAGGCTGCTAAAAATGTTAATATTGGCTATTGGTATTGGGTTTTCTTGGCAAGGAAAATATCGTATATCGGTATCGGCCAAAAATGTAATATCGGTGCATCACTAGTTTTGATTACTGTATTGGACAAAATGGTGTTGTTGTGAATGAATGTTCATTGCGGTTCTGATACTCGGTTGTTGTGCATTGATTGGAAAAAAGTTTATATATTTCCACAATAGATAAACTTTCAAACGTATATCACGGAGTCCTTGCAGTATCCTTCCTTGAGTAGATATTGAATGTTTGTCCTTGCCTTATTAGATGACATTGCTTTAGATACCAGTCTCCTTTCAAACCTAAATATACTGTATGCACATCGAACATAGTAACTCTAAAGTAGTTCTTAAAGTGTGTTACACAGAGTTGAAAAGGATAAAGGCAGGTCCACACTAGTCAAGGTTCCTATCGAGCATTCAAAACCCCAGCAGGCTTTTGTGATTGGCATTCAAGTTCTCCGTCTCCCCTCCTCTCTCTTTGCATGAAGCAGAGCTACAGTATGCTAACAAAGATATCAAAGCAAAGCAAAGCCAAATGCTTGGCCGAGGAGTCAGAGACTTGTCAACACACTAAAGCCATTACAGAAGAACACTCCCAAGAGCTGGTCAAAAACTCTGTCAACAAGTAGCCTACGTAGATAAGTGCAGAAAGATTTGAGTATAGAAGCAAAATGAATGTGTGGAAATCTTGAAGACAATCATTTTTGAGAAATCTTACAGTTCATGTCTTAACCCTGTTGGCAAATGCCCTGTTCTGACCTCTATTTATCATGGATCTCAAAGCTAATCAGAGAACACTTCCACCCACTATGCTACAGGATGCATAGGGAACAAAAAAAGATAACCTGAACACACAAACAAAATGTAGGCTGCAGACTGTCAGACCTAAAAACAGACAAGGCAAAGCTTTGGCTGAGAGCAGAGAGGTTACTATCAATAGACCCAATTAATGGGACTGGAACTGCTGAGGAGAAGGAGCAGAAAAATGTTAGTTCACACGCTTTGGGATTGGATCAGGGGTGTTGCGCTGCAGGAGTGCAGTGGAGTGACCCTTCGCAACTTCTTAGAATGCAATGATGCTTGTTTAATGAAGTTTAGATCAAAGCCGAATCAATGTCTCGCAACATCATTTAATGATTCATTATTATTCTACATAACAAACCGAATATAATAGCATTGTCACGCCCTGACCTTAGAGAGCCTTTTTATTTTTCTATTTGGTTAGGTCAGGGTGTGATTTGGGTGGGCATACTATGTTTTCTGTTTCTTTGTTTCTGGCCGAGTGTGGTTCCCAATCAGAGGCAGCTGTCTATCGTTGTCTCTGATTGGGGATCATACTTAGGAAGCCCTTTTTCCCACCATTAGGTTGTGGGATCTTACCACCAACGAGAGCCGTTACAGAAGATCCCACCAAAAACGGACCAAGCAGCATGACCAGGAGGTCTGGACATGGGAGGACATCCTGGCTAAGGATCCTGGACGTGAGAGGAGATCCTGGCCGGAAGGGATCGTCTCCCATTGGAACAGGTGGAAGCAGCGAGGGAGGAACGGCGACGAGACCAGGAGTCATGGCAACGACGGAAGCCCGAGAGGCAGCTCCAAAAAAAGTTGGGGGGAGGGGCACACGGGGAGATTGGCGGAGTCAGGGTTTAGACCTGAGCCAA
Source organism: Salvelinus alpinus (assembly GCF_045679555.1). Taxonomy (NCBI): domain Eukaryota; kingdom Metazoa; phylum Chordata; class Actinopteri; order Salmoniformes; family Salmonidae; genus Salvelinus; species Salvelinus alpinus. The sequence continues at coordinate 29,451,353 of NC_092115.1, read as the reverse complement.
CTCCCTGTACTTACCGTGGGGAGCGAGTGACCGGTCAGGCACCGTGTTATGCGGTGATGCGCATTATGTCTCCAGTGCGCATTCACAGCCCGGTGCACTCTGTGCTAGCTCCCCGCATTTGCCGTGCTAGAGTGGGCATTCAGCCAGGACGGATTGTGCCGGCTCAGCGCTCCTGGTCTCCGGTCCGTCTCGTCGGCGCAGGATTCCTGCGCCGGCTCTGCGCACTGTGTCTCCGGTGCGCCTTCACAGCCCAGTGCGTCCTGTGCCAGCGCCCCGCATTTGCCGGGCGAAAGTAAACATCCAGCCAGGACGGGTTGTGCCAGCTCTACGCTCGAGACCTCCAGTGCGCCTCCACGGCCCAGTGTATCCGGTGCCTGCTCCACGCACCAGGCTTCCAGTGCATCTCCCCAGTCCGTTGAGACCTGTTCCGGCTCCACGTACCAGGCCTCCAGTGTGTCTTTCCAGCCTGGTAAGCCCTGTGGCAGCTCCACACACCAGGCTGCCAGTACGTCTCCTCAGTCCGGTGAGACCTGTTCCGGCTCCACGTACGAAGCCTCCAGTGATGATCCATGGTCCGAAGCCTCCAGTGATGATCCATGGCACGAAGCCTCCAGTGATGATCCATGGCCCGGAGCCAGTAGTGATGATCCATGGCACGAAGCCTCCAGGGATGATCCATGGCACGGAGCCTGCAGCGACTGTCCCCAGTCCGGAGCCTGCAGCGACGGTCCGCAGTCCAGAGTCTCCAGCGGCGGTCTGCAGTCCAGAGTCTCCAGCGGCGGTCTGCAGTCCAGAGTCTCCAGCGGCGGTCTGCAGTCCAGAGTCTCCAGCGGCGGTCTGCAGTCCAGAGTCTCCAGCGGCGGTCTGCAGTCCAAAGTCTCCAGCGGCGGTCTGCAGTCCAGAGCCTCCAGCGGCGGTACTGTCACGCCCTGACCTTAGAGAGCCTTTTAATTTCTCTATTTGGTTAGGTCATGGTGTGATTTGGGTGGGCATTCTATATTTTCTCTTTCTTTGTTTTGGCCGAGTGTGGTTCCCAATCAGAGGCAGCTGTCTATCGTTGTCTCTGATTGGGGATCATACTTAGGAAGCCCTTTTTCCCACCATTAGGTTGTGGGATCTTGTTCTGTTTCGTGTTTTCTGCCTGACAGAACTGTACGTTTTCACGTTTGTTATTTTGTTTGAGTGTTTTTGAAATAAAGGAATCATGAACACTTACCACGCTGCGCCTTGGTCCACTCTTCATACCACCAACGAAAGCCGTTACAAGCATGGTATAACATTACTGTTAGACCAAAATTATGTCATTTAATTTTGTACATTTTAGGATGAATGAACACATTTTTTTCTCATGCGCCAAATCTCAAAAGTGCGCGCCACTAGGTAAAATATGTGAAAATACAGTAGGTTACTTACATCATTCAAGAAGATCAAAATGCATATCATCATGAAACTGATTGAGATCAAATGGTTGGCATGTAGGTGCAGCTTGGAAGAATTATCATTCACGATTGACACTGATGGTGTTCGAGGGTATTAAAAATGGAAACGTTCATTTGAGCCAATATGTTTAGGCATAGGCAGACATTGCATTTGGAGGATGCGCTTTGATGATGTCATAAGAAATAAAGAGCTCCGATGCCCAAAAAAACATCCAGTGGTATGGCGCTATTTTCTGGGGTGCCGGAGCTCTTTTTTTATGACATCATCAAGTATGTACCGACAAGTAGCCTATTGAAAACATTTTAATAAAATGCATCCTCCAAATGCAATGTCTGCCTAAACATATTGGCTCAAATAAACATTTCATTTTTTAATACCCTAAAACACCAAATTAGGACTACCTATTTTGAAAATAAGCCACTGTCACTGTCAATTGTGAATGCTGTTTCTTCCAAGCTGCATCTGCATGCCAACCATTTGATCTCAATCAGTTGGATAGAGGGGGAGAAAGGAGGAGAGGGGTGGCTGAGACGTGCCGACTGGCATGTGGGCCAGTCTCAGATTCCTGTCATGCCGTCACATTTCTCCCCCTCTATCCCCATGTCCCTACGCCAGGGCATGCCACTGCTTTCAGGAACCTGTCCCTGACAAAAAAAATGTAAAAGACTCCAGCCACCCGAGTCATAGACTGTTCTCTCTGCTACTGTACGTCAAGCGGTACCGATGTACCAAGTCTGGAACCAACAGAACCCTGAACAGCTTCTATCCCCAAGCTACTGTATAAGACTGCTAAATAGATTATCTGAACTGACCCTTTTTGAACAAACGTTTTTTGACTCATCACATATGCTGCTGCTTACTATAGGTCACTTTATTCCTAGTTATTTTATTTATTTATTTAACCTTTATTTAACTAGGCAAGTCGGTTAAGAACAAATTCTTATTTACAATGACGGCCTAGGAACAGTGGGTTAACTGTCTTGTTCAGGGGCAGAACGACAGATTTTTCCCTTGCCAGCTCGGGGATTCGATCACGCAACCTTTCGGTTACTGGCCCAACGCTCTGACCTGCCGCCTGGTTATATGTAGATATCTACCTCAATTACCTCGTACGCCTGCATATTGACTCCCTACTGGTACCTCTTGTATATAGCCATGTTATTGTTACTCATTATGTATCTATTATTAGTTTTATTATGTGTTATTACTTTTCTATTTTCTTTCTCTCTGCATTGTTGGAAAGGACACGTAAGTAAGCATTTCACTGTTTTTTTACAAAGCATGTGACAAATAACATTTGATTTGAAATTTGATTTGACCCACAACAGTGACAATCTCCTCGGCCAGAGGAATGCAGCTCACACATAAAACAGAGACCAAACAGATAAACAACGAGAGACATTTTGAAAAGACGCCACAAACTGATTCTCTAGTAACTGCCCATTAACTATCGCCAAAGTCCCACAAACCACAAAATGATCTAATCAGAAAGAAAGTGTTCTCTCCTTTCCTTGACATTCTTAATTCCAGTCCAGGTATAAAACATTACACCATAGAATAAAAGCCAACCAAATTCAACCCCTTCTGGCTATTGACATTAAAATCATGACTAAACCTCACAACCCAGTCCTTCAGAATGACTATAATGGTTAAATGGTTAAGGCGGCTAACTCCAGCACATACATGGTCTCCCTGCATGCGTAGGATCGAATCCCAGCCCAACCAGCATTCTTCAACACTGTATTTCCCCTCTGTCTCTCTCCCCTTCATTCATACCTGACTCGATCAATAAAATACAAAAGGAGAGTGTATAATCCATAGAGGAAAAATTATGACTGAGAAGATGTCAGAAGAATAGGACTGGCATAGAGAGAGACCTGGCACTGTTCTGTCTCAGGGGTGTGTTTTCATCCCTGCCAGTCTAAACATTGAGACTTGACTTATACCCAGCACCTTTTCTTTGGAACAGCCTGCAACAGGAACGAGGATATATGTCTTACTCATCAGAACACTTGAATGGATACCCACCCTAAATCTACAGGCCTGGGCCACAGGAACAGACTGTTAGTCATATCTATGGTGGATGGTGGGTGTGGAGGGTCAAAAGGGTCTGAGGTTGAGCTGTCACAGTTATGGACCGAACACCACACCCCTCCGGTTTATACTACCAGTCCAAATTCCTGCCAGTGACCCCCCATAAACAAGCCATATACCCAGGGCGCAGCGTCCGGCTCTCTCCTGTAAACTCCAGTTATCACCCAAGAGCGGAGCAGGCCCGAGGCCTCAGCGACCTCACACCATTACACAGTTCTCCCCCTCACGCCCCAGCGTTCTTACCACATGCACAGCAGAGATAGACACCATGACCCACAGACACACACACATAAAGATAGACAGAGAGCTTGACACCATTATTGTCACACACACACACGCCTCTCCACACACCCTCCCCAGTAGTGTTGCTCTCTGACCGGCAAGTCATGCCCACTGTGTGTGACAGCCCAGGCGTGATGGATGTGTTCCCTAAGCCGTGAACTGCCGCGTGTTGTTGCCTCCATGTAGAATTTCTGCCCCGACTTCACATGCCTCTGCTTCAGGTAACGCAGCCTGGCAGTCAGGGTTTTACTCCCACTGAACAAATAGTCTACACTACTACGTCCTAATACACTATTGGAGCCTAAAAGAAATAGGCTGATAGCGGGACTTGATGACTTAATGCTATGCCTGGCTGCCACATGGATCTGTCCAGTCATAGCGTAATCTAACTATGTCTATCAAATGAACTCAATGAACTAGATTGATATACTCTTTCATTTGTTTCATACTTAGTACAACTACAATGTCTGCTGCCAAAAGGTATTCTACTGGGCATCACAATTCACACACAATTCTTCACATTCTATTTTGCATTCATTTTATTCAACTAACAGAGTTTGAGTATTATTCATACTGTCTATGGTCTGTGCTTGTTATTATTATCATGTGCTCGTTATTCTGAAAATGTAGGGCAGACAGGTGTTCAGTTGCAGGTCAAAAACAAAGAATCTCCAAACCAAAGGCAGGAAGGAGCCAGTCAGCCAGGACGGCTCAGGTGGGCTACTGTAAAAAGCAGAAGCCTTAAATATAGAATCCATATGACAAAGATCCCTGTGTGTCTGATGTTAGGACAGAGGAATGCACCGAAGCAGAGCTAGGTGCCATCACCTTCTGTTGGAGCGGAACAGGCCCTGCCTGCCTGCCAGACAAACAGAGACAGTTGCAGCACAATGAGGCTGTACCCTTACAGTTTTAGACAGTAGCCAATAGCCTATTGTGGGTATTTGAGCATAATATAGGCCTACCAACAAAACCAATGGCGCAAATCCCAGAACATTTTCACGCTTTTGATTTCTATGATAAGCCTACAGTAGCCTATATGTGGTGTTCAATGCAGGTCAACATTGCATGATACTTTAAAAAACTTTTTAACATTATGAAGGTTTGAAATTCATTAATGATTTGATACATGGTCAGTTACACCATGGTCCAAATAGGTGACTATTTGATGATGCAAGAAACCACTTTATGAAATAAAAATCTATTAATATTACCATACAGAGAATTAGATCATGTAGGCTACACCTCTGACTATTGGCTTATACGCATTTTCAAGCCTGTCTCAAAATCAACATTGTTAATTAAGACAAAATCATTTTACCTGGCTGGCTTTTCAAAGACAGCTTGAAATGTAGCCTACACATTTTGTGCTGTTGTAGGAAGCAGTAACTCCCCATTGCTGACCTACAGTGTATATCTATAACTGGGCTAATAACTAACTAGCTAAGAATATCAACAAATGTGCACACACACTCGGCTCTGCGCTCTGATCTGAAAAGCGCATTCACTTGCGGGTGATTGAAAGACCGCTTGTGGGCTACCCCAGCCAATAGAATTTTACTTTGTTGCGCTCTGGCTTTGCCTACAACAAAATCACCCAACCTTGGAAATTTAGATTTGGTTTGTTGCATTGAAAAGAGGCTGATATGTTGATTCGATCGCAGAAGAATCGTTGATCTATATAGTGCAAACGAATTGGGCGAAAATCAGTGACGTTCAATCTCTTGCGTCTCTTTATTTAAATTGAACCTTTATTTAACTAGGCAAGTCAGTTAAGAACACATTTGTAATTACAATTAAGGCCTACCAAAAAGGCAAAAAGCCTCCTGCGGACAAAGCACACATCACGACAAGAGAGACAACACTACATAAAGAGAGACCTAAGACAACAACATAGCAAGGCAGCAAAATATAACACACGATGGTAGCAACACAACATGACAACAACTGTAACGAGTGTCGTCGAAGTGAAACTAAAACAGGACAAACCAATAAAGACTACAACGACCGAACAGCTTCGATGTGCAAACTCCCTGCACACAAACAAAGAACAAGATCCCACACAGAAAGAGGGAAAAGGGCAGCCTAAGTATGATCCCCACTCAGAGACAATGATAGACAGCTGCCTCTGATTGGGAACCACACTCGGCCAGAAACACAAAACCTAGAAATACAGAACATAGAATGCCCACCCAAATCACACCCTGACCAAACCAAAATAGAGACATAAAAAGGATCTCTAAGGTCAGGGCGTGACAACAACAAGGTAGAAACACAACATGGTACAAACATTATTGGGCACAGACAACAGCAAAAAGGTAGAGACAACAATACATCACGCAAAGCAGCCACAACTGTCAGTAAGAGTGTCCATGATTGAGTCTTTGAATGAAGAGATTGAAATAAAACTGTCCAGTTCGAGTGTTTGTTGCAACTAGTTCCAGTCGCTAGCTGCAGCGAACTGAAAAGAGGAGCGACCCAGGGATGTGTGTGCTTTGGGGACCTTTAACAGAATATGACTGGCAGAACGGGTGTTGTATGTGGAGGATGAGGGCTGCAGTAGATATCTCAGATAGGAGGGAGTGAGGCCTAAGAGGGTTTTATAAATAAGCATCAACCAGTGGGTCTTGCGACGGGTATACAGAGATGACCAGTTTACAGATGAGTATAGAGTGCACTGATGTGTCCTATAAGGGTGATTGGTGGCAAATCTGATGGCCGAATGGTAAAGAACATCTAGCCGCTCAAGAGCACCCTTACCTGCTGATCTATAAATGATGTCTCCGTAATCTAGCATGGGTAGGATGGTCATCTGAATCAGGGTTAGTTTGGCAGCTGGGGTGAAAGAGGGCCGATTACGATAGAGGAAACCAAGTCTAGATTTAACTTTAGCCTGCAGCTTTGATATGTGCTGAGAGAAGGACAGTGTACTCTCTAGCTAT